>NC_060259.1:7360144-7518228 GCF_921293095.1 Ischnura elegans | reverse complement strand
AAGCATAGAGTCCCACATATGGTGAGCATTATTGCACAAAATAGCAAGTGCAGATTTTAGATTTCTATGCAATCTCTCTACCTGATTAGAACAGGGATAGTATGGAGAAACAAAAATTTGCTTAACCCCCAGTTGCAAACACATCTCCTTAACGGCATGAGATTTAAAAACTTGTGCATTATCAGACACCAAATATTTAGGGAAACCAAATTTCGGGAATACTCTTTGAGTGAGTATTGAAACAACCGAACCAGCCGTAGCCTTACGAACTGGCTCAAGAAAACAGAATTTAGAAAAACCATCAATAAGAGAAAGTACATATTGGTGTCCACCTTTAGTCAAAGGTAAAGGTCCCACAAAATCAATATAAAGTCTTTCCCAAACTTCAGAAGGATTGTGCGACGATAGCATGCCAGGAGGTGGAGCATTTCTGGGTTTACAAGTTTGACACAGATGGCATTTTCTGACCATGTCATAAACCTCTCTTTTCATATCCTTCCACCAAAAGTGTCTGCTAATCTTATCATAAGTTTTAGCCATGCCCAAGTGAGCAGACATACTTGAGCAGTGAAAATATTGAAAAATCATAGGCCTCAAGACCGTAGGCAAAACAGCTCTTCCTCGCTTAATTTTAGAATTCCCATAACATAATAGCTGTCCCTTCAGAAAATAGTTTTTGTCGTTCAAGGAATTATTATTAATCTGATTGAAAATATCCTTTAGAACGAGATCAGTTTCTTGGTGTTTTCGAATGTCGACAAATGACAAAGGCAATTTATGTAACACACAAGAATAAGGAACAGCTGACTCCTTATGAGTGTTTGATTCCACATCTAAATGATTATTTGTAGATGAGGATGGCTCAATGCGAGAAAGACAATCTGCGACAGAATTAGATGATCCTCGAACATGATGCACAGTGAATTTATAAGAGGATAATTTAAGCACCACCCTGCCTAATTTGCCCAACTGCTTAGGATGAGAGAAAAGCCATGTCAAGGCACCATTATCAGTGTACAAGTGAAATGGTTTTACTTGTAAGTAAACACTGAATTTTTGAATTCCAAAATGAATTGCGTGACACTCCAATTCATAAGAAGAAAATTTACGCTCATGTTCCAAGAGTGCCTTACTAGCAAAAGCCACAGGGACAAAATCACCATTTACTTTGTGATTCAGAACGGCACCAACCGCCAAATTACTGGCATCGACAAATAAATGAAATTCCTCGTCAAATCGAGGGAAAGATAATACTGGTGGATTGGTGAGAGCTTTCTTCAACTGGCAGAAAGCCTCATTTTCAACGGCTGTCCATTGAAAAGGAACATTTTTACGTTTCAAGCGATTCAGTGGCATAGAAATTTCAGAATACCTTGGAATAAACTTGCAGTAAAACCCACAAAGTCCAATGAATCTGGCCACTTCCTTCACGTTTCTGGGAACTGGGAATTGTTCAATTGGTCTCACTCTCTCAGGATCAACTTGCAAGGTTCCATTTGTGACGAGATGGCCCAGAAAAGTGAGTGATTCCACACCAAGCTTAACCTTGTCCTCGCACACCGTCAAACCGGCACTGCGTAGTTTGCTGAGGACAGCATTAACATGAGATACATGGTCTTCAGCAGACTTGGAATAGATACACAAGTCATCAATATATGGATAGACACAGGAATATTTCAAATCGCCCAATACTTCATTAATGAGACGAGTGAATATTTGAGAAGAATTAACAAAACCAAATGGCAATCTATTATACTGGTACACTCCGAACGGCGTCACAAAAGCAGTTAATTTCTTAGAATTCTCAGATAATGGTATTTGATGAAAGGCAGAATTGAGATCAAGAACAGTGAAATATTTTGCATCAGCAAGATATTGGAATGCATGTTCAACAGAAGGTGTTGGATAACCGTCTGATTTAACAACTTTGTTTAACTTACGGTAATCAACCACTAGTCTTTCAGATCCATCCTTTTTAGGCACTAGAAAAGCTGGCGAACACCAGTCTGAATTGGAAACCTCAATCACTTTCTTATCAAGTAAAGATTGGATGTGCTTCTTCATTAAATTAGCCTTTGGAGGTGACAACGAATAAGGATGGGATCGAATCGGAGTTGAATCTAGCAGTTCAATTTCGTATGTCATAACAGATGTGACCCCCAATTCTTGAGAAATCACATCAGGAAATTTTGACAATAAGCCCTTCAACTTATCACACAACGTGATTTCAGTGGACGACAGAACATGTGATTCGGACGAGTTACTAACTGGCGCCGATTTAAACGCTTCGCAATTGTCCGTAAAAGAAAAAAGAGAATTCGGGGCAATTTCAAAACTGACGTTCGCCGGACGAATAATCATCTTTGAATTACAAATGATATCCACACCCAGTAACACGGGAAACGGGATTTTAGCTAGATAAAACACGTGGTTCCAAGAAAACTTGCCTATTTGAACCTTGAGTGAGACAGAGGAATTAATATGAAAAGGCTGCCCCGACACAGTGATTAAATCGACGTCAACATTCTTACGAATAACCTTTCTCCGGCAACATTTCAGAGAAGCAAAGAAATCTTCATCACACAGTGAAACTGAACACCCAGTGTCAATTAAAGCCTGGCATGGCATAGAATGAAGATTAATAGATAATATTGGCAATCGAGTCGAACACTTGTCACGGACACTCATCAAACTCACGGCAGGCTGAGTAAATCGTCGTCTTTTGCGACACTCGTTCACTTTGTGGCCAGGATTATGACAGTAAGAACAATTAATAGGAAAAGAAACTTCCCTAGACGCACTGGAAGAGGCAACAGAAGACGTGTTCCTAGAGATACGATGGAAAGTGTTGGAATATTCAGCACAGTCCATTAAATGTTTAGAAGCCTGCGTGATAACAGAGTCCAATTCTACAAATGTGTTAGGCTGATTTGAGAACATAATTGCAGATTTTGTTAAAGGATTTAACCCTTGAATAATGAGTCGTACAATAGAAGACTCGGAATACTGCAAACCCAGCACCTGAGTGGCATTACGCACAGAACACACGAAATCGTGGGGCGTTTCGCGAGGGAACTGAAATCTCTTAACTTTCGTAGTGATCAAACGATCAAACTCTCTGTCACTAACAATTCTAGCCCAAACTTTTTCTGTGATTTGAGACCATGCGAGATTCAAGTTTAACATAGACAACCAAAAATGACGAGAGCTGGCAGGAAGTTTAGATACTACAAGGTACAAAAACGTTGACAGAGGAACCAAAGACAAAGAAACGATTTCATTAACTTTTAACATGAAATTAAACCAATTCTCACTGTTTGACACTTCAAATGGCGGAAAATCACTGAGTAATTGTTTGACAATTACCAACCCTTCAGAAACTGGCAATGTCTGAGAAGCAGACATTTCGTGAGAGACGTGAACATCACTACTTTCCTCGTGCGTTGGGCGAGGTGGAACCACTTCTAAAGAAGATTCCCGTTCATTATTAGAAACTTCACTTCCTACGGACACATTAGCCGTACCCCTGGCCTTACGATCCTCGCCCGTGGTTAAATAAGTTTTTTCGTACGGGTTGTCAGTACCTCCAGGCATTTTGAAAAGTGAAGTGACGACAACGAGAAAAAGAGAGAGTGAGAACGAGAAATAAAACTATCTCTCATTATTAGAAGAGTCCAATAGAGATAAAGGGCTGCGAGAATAACTAGCTGCTATCCAAACTATCAAGAAGATTACGAAAAAAAATGTCAAATGGCATATGGCCACGAGGAAAAATGTCGGCAACACTAGTCACGTAATCCCACACGAACCAAAAAGCACTTAATGGAACATAAAATAACTCACTTTTAAGAGGAGAAACAACCAGAAACTGCAAAATGTGGAGAAATAGTGGAGAAATGTCACCATTGTCCAGCACTCGGGAGACCTCGACGAGAGGACAGGAAATCGAACCACGCTCTGCTACCAAAATGTGACGTTACGTCGTAAAATCTGGTTGATTTTTCACGTAAGTCCAGACAAGGGAAATACTCCAACCGTCGGTCACAAGCTGGATCAGGGAAAGACTCCACAAACAAGAAAAACAGCTCACAAGAAAAAGGTAGCCAAAAATAATTTACGAGTTATTACCGTACGATATCTATTCAAAGTAGAGTATTCAAAAAATCAGAAGTATTACAGAAAACAATGATAGTAATTCATGATCCCAAAGGAAAACATTACCAGCTAAATACCAGCAGAAAATTGCTCTAAATATGCCATGGCTCACAAGACATGTGACTCCCAGCAGGTCACGACCAGAAAGAGGCTCTCCTATTCAGGAAAAGCCAGGATTTGAGGGGAGGGATTCTTCCAGGGAGTGGAGGGGTAGGCAGGCGAATTCAACTACGGCGCCACTCTGCATAGAACGGCCGCTCCACAAAATCAGCCTTCCCTGGTTTTGAGACAACCGCACAGCACCCAGAATTTCCCCCTCAACTTCTGGGTTGGAGACATCAGAGGAATCAGTTCATTGGAACACATGGAGGGGAGGGAGATACTGGGGTGAGGTGTTGGAGGGAGAGAGAGTTGTGATAGGACAATGGTAAAACTTCTCACTCCAAGTGCAATACTAAGGCCTTAGCACCGAGTTCCCCTTGCTTGCCAAGGAGTAAGTATTCCTCCGCAGTAGTCCTATATAAGTCTTGGATTGCAGGTAGGCTGGGTTCGGTGCTGGCTTCGGTGCTGGGTTCGGTGCTGGCTTTCGGATGCTGCTTTCCGGAGGCAGCATTTTCCGGAGACAGGATTTTGCGAGACAGAGTTTTGCGACAGGCGTTTTGCGCGAAAAATCCTTTGCGCGAAAAAACCTTAGCGCGAAAAGTTCTTGGCGGGAGAAGTTCTGCGGATAAGTTCGGAGGAAGTTCGAGGAAGTTCGAAGAATTTCAGGGGGGGAGGGGTACCAGAAATTTTGGGGGGGGGGGGGAACACTAAAAAATGCCGCATAAATTTGCAAAGTGCAGCGGCACATCATTTTGACGCCGACAGTAGAAGAAAACGCTGTCTTCTTGGTTGGCACTCGAATGCATGAGGATCAACGTTGCTCTATATTTTCATATTTCCTCCCTTGATTTTAAACATCATGGAATTTTCTATGTCCTTTCGTAACTGAAATTGAAAAAGTGCCATAAATAGTTTGAGTCCATCGTAACCATCGAGAAACACCTATCTCGATTTTTGTTGAGAAGTTGAATTTTTATTCTACGGCGGCCGAATTATCGAAAAAATCTCAGTTTCAAGTTATTCAGTCAATGAAATATGGAAATATTAATTATATTAAAGTTATATTCGCTCATATAGCACACGTGTTTATCATTCCGTTTATTATGCTCTTGTTTTTCCGTAACGCTCATCCCGACAGACGGCATGCATCGAGGCTTTTCTTCTAATTTCCTCCGTGGGAATGCAGGCGAAATTTTTTCTGGGGTGTTATTGCACAGAGGAACAATGCACCACTTGTAATTTTTCCTTATTTCACCCATGTTCTCCTTTAAACGCAACGTGGCTCTTCCAAATCTGCAGTTACTGCGCTTGGAACTTGGACTCCTGCTGAACTATGACGTCACGGCCAAAGATTAGTGGGGGCGGTATTTTTTAGCCCGCGAAACTCGGGAGACTTTTGGGAGTCATTTTCTAGTGTATAAACTGAATTTTAAGCGGAAAAGGGGTATATTGCGGTACTAAGTGTTTACTGTAGTATATCGGCATACTGTTTATAAAAAGTATGCAATTTCCCTAATAGGGAAATTTCCCTGTTCGAATCCTTTAAATGAAATCAAAATTACTCCCCAAAATCTTGTGTTGCCTTCTGCATATGCAACCGAGTCAAACATTCCAGCATTCATCATTTAGTATTCGAGGTATTCGAATATTCGAGCAATGATTTAATATTCGAATTCGATATTCGAATTCGAGAAATCTGCTATTCGACCCATCTCTAATTTTAACCTTTTCGCCGCATGAGAGGAGTAGGTTTTCGGAGATTGAACAGCAGCGAAAGGGTTAACTATGTCTTCACCCGATGCCCAAACCTTCTCAAACAATGCAAAATGCAAAAAAATGCCAAACCTTCTCAAACAACTCCTTGCCCCTTTCTTTATGAGTGGACAACCCCAGAATGTGCCGTGTAATCCCTCAATAGAGTCCCGAAAACGGACGTTTTCCCGCCCCTTCCCTTTTTCTCCCGCGGGGAATTCCCCAGCTTGCTACCTCATTTGAGTGTCCAATGACCTTTCCTTCTCTTTCCCTCCATTCCGTCTTTCCTATAATTTTTATAGACAAATGTTTTTCCTCTCCAGCCCCTCTCCGCCTTTGAGTGAGTGAGATGTAAGATCCGAAACTATATTGCACTATATGGCACGAAACTATGGTGCCTTTTCGGATCGGCACTTTTTTCCGTAAAGTGCCATTTCGGACTTGAGGAGGTTTCGTGCCATCGCATTTCGTGCAATTTCGGTTTAGAGCCTATTCCATAGAGCATCATGTTCTATGGCCTATGTGCCTTTTCGGTTTAGTGCCTTAAAGTGGCAGAGGTCCGAAACTATTCGTGATTCCAGCCAACTACACGCCAACTACCGGGCGAAAGTAGAATCACTGGTCCGGGTATACTTTTGCGCACGGCTCATTCAGAAAAGGTTCTTCTGAGGAGAAGTAGTGTCGTTTGCTTGCGATGGAGAATATTCCGATGACTTTTTCTCCAAGAAAAGGGAAATCTAACAAGAATTGCTGTGTGCCACAGTGTTCTTTAAGGCCTGTAGGAACACCGTAGTTCGATTTCACGAATTTCCAAAGCAAGGCGATGTTTTCTATCGCAGGAATGATTGGTGTGAGATGGAGAAGGTCGATCGACGGAATTTGTGGATCCACCGGCTGAAAATCGGGAAAAAGGTGACGAAGAGCATGCTGGTGTGTTCTTTGCACTTCATAAAGAACGATTATATATTACCGGGTACGTATACATTTTTCTATTTCACTTTTTTTCTCTTAATTTGTTTCGACGTGGCTGAGATCACGTTGTGAAGTCGATGCGAATGTTAACCTCCTTGTAGTTATCTATGTTTTAACGTGTTCTTTCTCAATAGATTTTCCAGCAAGACATCGATTTTTGAAGAGATGTGCTGTCCCGTCTATGAATTTACCAATATCGTCGATAGAAAAATCTCCAGTTTGAGTACACAGACGGCATGGACGACGAGGAGAGCCAATTAAGGTAGGTATTTCAAAGGAATGTATTATTTAATCTTGTAGTTTTCAGCCGTATATTAAAAATAAAAATTCATTGATTAGCAACCATAGTTAAGGCTGAAACTAATGCGAGCATAGGTGGGCCAACTGTCTAACTGAGTAGTAACAAGGAAGTGGTTATTAGCTGTTTTGGTTATAGAGTGCTGAACCTGCTATCTTTCTCGTATTTAGTGGTTGTGGTAGTAATTGGGACACTACATAAGTTGTGATTTTTTCGAATGAATTGTGGCTTGGAAGTGCAGCCCTATTTTTTTTATAGATGTTTAAAAACGTTGCCGAAAAATAAAAGTGCATACATCATGCAAAAGGTTGCATTATATCAGCGTGATGTGATGCAGCTATTGAAAAAAATGTATATGGATTGGAAATCTTGCAGTCCACCACCATATTTAGATATTTTAGGTTTTCAACTAGAGGCATGTAATTTAGATAAATATGGGAACTACCTTGTGTACTGTCCTAACTTGGACAAAGAATCATTAAAACAAGCACGCCTTACTTATCGCCATCTTTATTGTCTCACTCACATACAACAACCTTGTTCCCAGCAACCCCAACAATCGACCAACATCAAGGCTGCCAACCTTAGGACACTACATCCCTTTTCTCCTTTCAGAGACATTCTTTCCCTTGCATAAATATAATGACTTGAACAAAACAAACAAATCCTTATACATGTTACAACAATGCACTTTTCAACTAAATAAAATTCTTCAGTCTACATAAATGAAAGTCTTTTACAAACTGGGCATTTGTTGAATAATGAATTAATAATGAACACATTAAATAGTGAATACATGTTAAATATTGAAGACATATTAAGTATTGAATACATTTCAGTGATCTACATAATATAATCCTGTAAATAACTAGGTTTATTATGTTCTCTCGTTGACCTCCTCAACTCTCCTGTTTTCCCTTCATTGTTTCTAGCCTTCACAGGACTAGGTTGTAAACTCCTTCCCACATCTACTATCTCTTCCCTTGGTGTTATTTCATTGTAGTTCTCTTCTTTGCTCCCATTCTCCCTTTCCCTCTGAACATATGGTTTAACATGAGAAGTATTCCTTCTATAAGTTTTCCCTAGATTGTCCGAAATCAACACTGAATTTCCTTGACGTTCTATAACAGTCAGAGGATCCTGTCTAAAAGGAGTGGATAATTTGTTTTCTCTAGCTTGTTTCATTAACACCACATCACCTGGTTCCACAAGACTAGGCTTTGCATGACGGTTTAAATCTGCATAAAATTTACCTTTATCCTTCAACATTACCTCCCTGTCCCTAATTTCTTCATCTAACACCTGATTCTCCTGTGTAGATAACTGTAAATCTGGAATTTTTGACCTAATTTTGCGTCCAAAGAACAACTCTCCTGGTGGGCAACCTGTTACTGAGTGGGGAGTGGCTCGATATGAGGATAGGTATATCAGAAGTTCCTCTTTCCAGCGTTTCTTTGATGCACCAGCAATCCTTAACCTTTTCATAATGTTTCGATTTTGGCGTTCTACCGCTCCATTTGCCTGAGGCCAATATGGTGTAGCAAAATGATGGATAATATTGAAATCTTTCAGAAACTTTTGAAAACCTGTATCTTTAAATGATGGTCCATTATCTGATAACACTGACTTTGGCAAACCATACCGTGCAAACAAAACTTTTAATTTAGATACTAGTTTTTCAGCAGTGATGGACTTCATTATTTCCACCTCCAAATATCGACTGTACAAATCTAACACTACCAACAAATTGTCACCTGATGGCAAGGGGCCCAAAAAAAGACTAATATCTTCCCATGGTCGACTTGGCAATTCAGATCGTACCATTGGTTCTGGCGGGTCACTCCTAGCCACTAACTGACATTTATGACAGGACCTACACCACTTTTCAACATCCCTTAGCATATTTTTCCACCAAACCTTGGTTCTTAAAATTTGCTTCATACTAACAACCCCCATATGACCCTCGTGAGCTAATACCATTGCATGCTCCTGAAGAGTTTTTGGTAATACTATTCTTGTCCCCCTAATTAACAATTGATTAATTTCACACAATTCATGTTTGATAAGCTCATAAAATCTTAATTCTTTAGGCCAATTGTCGCTTTGAAGACAATTTCTTATCAGTTTCAATTCGCTGTCCTGCTCAGAAGCCTTTTGAATTTGTTGTAAGGACATAGCATTTGGGATTGATGCCTCTACTAAGCACATCACCACCCTTTCGTCACTATCTGTTTTTGACTTTGGCTCATCTCGTATGCGTAATAACCTTGACAAACAGTCAGCTATATTACTTTTTACCGGCCTATATTTTACTTTGTAACTATAAGCCTGTAGCCGCAAAACCCATCTTTCTATTCTGGCACTAGGTCTTGACTTAGGTCCATAAATAATTTCCAAGGGTCGATGATCTGTTATTAGCTCAAACTCCCTACCATACAGATAGAGGTGAAGCTTTTCACATGCCCACACTATCGCAAGAGCTTCTTTCTCCGTTTGAGAGTACCTTTTCTCTACGTCTGTTAGAGCTTTACTTATATATCTGACCACTCTAGGGCCTTCTGGTTTCAACTGCACCATTACTGCTCCCAATCCCACTGGGCTAGCATCAACGATTACCTGCAAAGGTGCTGTCATATCATAGAAGTCTAACACAAGAGTGCCACTGATTAATTCTTTTAATTTTGCAAAAGCTTCCACTTGTTCCTTTCCCCATGTGAAATTAACACCCTTTCTAGTGAGATACCGGAGAGGTTCTGTCACCGAAGAATAGTTATTGATGAACTTTGACACAAAATTTGTCAATCCTAAAAAACTTCTTACCTCCGATACATTCTCAGGGGCTCTAAATTCTTTGACAGCTTGCACATTACTCTCTGTGGGGCTAAAACCATCTGCAGATATGTTATGTCCCAAAAATTCTATTTCTTTTGCATTGAACCTGCATTTTCCTTTATTCAATGTCAAACCCTTTTCTTTAAAAGTTTGTAAAACCCTTTCTAGTCTGCAATCATGTTCAGCTTGAGATTTCCCAAATACCACCATATCGTCTAAAAAATGACATACCCCTTCACATTTTTGCAACACTTGTGACATAATTTTGTGGTACAATTCAGGAGCGCAATTCAGACCAAACATTAATCTTTTATATCTAAACAGACCAACACTGGTACAAAATGTAGTGATTGCCCGAGAGCTTTCGTCTAGCAGAATTTGGTGATATCCCCAAGTGAGATCCAACTTTGAAAAAACTACTCCTCCTCTTAGCTCATTAACACTTTGACTGCGACTGTTCAAGTCCCCTATGATCCAAAAATGCGGAATTTTTTTTTCTCGCCAACAGGTTTGAAATTGGATGTAATGAACATCCAGTATCACCAAACTAAAATTTTCAATTTTTTTTCGGTATAATTGGATAATTTATTTTCCACGTCGATCGACGTGGTCCGCTGTTGACAATGGTCCGTGGTTATGCAACCCGTATTACAGAAGGTTGTAAATTTTCTTATGCATAAATACATCTTCTTTAGTCGCTAAATATCGATGATTAAAACAAGTATATAGTTAATCCGTATTTAATTACTACCCTCGTACCATTAACTGAATATTTGAACTCGGAATCCCACCTGATGCTCTTTTTTTATCGTACATTTTGTGCACAAAACATTTTTGGACGTTCACCTTAGATGGGGAGAATATACATTTTGATGTTGATCTTCTGCACATATTTGAGGTAAATACCGGAATTAGGTAATTTTTATGACTAGCCTCATTATACTTACCTTGGAAACCTATCTTAGACCACTATCTTTTATACTCCCCGCTTGAATGGTTATATACTCGATGGTTCTTGAAGAGTGGTGGAAAAGAGTAGAGGTATATTACAGTTCATGCACTCCTCTATGTTGAAAATACACTAATAAATTGGTAAAAGGATTTTGTAGGACAAAATAAGGACAAAGAAAATTTGTAGGATAATATGTATTTATCTCGAATTAAGATTAACAATTTGCATTCTTAGCAAGTAAAATAATAAAAATAGAATGACTTTTACAAATGTTTTATCAGGTTTTATGACCATTAAAAAACGTCAGTAAATATACAAGAATATGATAAAAACACTCACATAAACAAACATACTTATCTAAAACATATTCACCAAACATGATGCACGTAATTTAATCAATCCTTCCGTGAAACTCTTTGAAGCACTTTTCCAGGCAAAGAGGAGGATTTTCTCCGCAATCAGGGCAGCGGTATATAGTTTGCTGGCGTTTTCCTTTTTTTGTACATACACGGCAGTTTTTTTGTTTCCTTCTATCCCCTTTAGCTGTCATGGGGTTGAACTTGGGAAAGTGCATCTCAAGTGGTTGGGTTTGGGAAACGATGACGTTTTCCTGAGTCCGGCCAAAACTGACGAGTTTTCCTATAATACTAAGTCTAAAACTCTGTAGACTCATTTTCTCTCCCTTTGAATACATTTAATACAGTTGAAAGCTGTTTAATAGCATTATTTGCACAATATGGAGAGCAACCTTTTTATACCAACGCAAGGTCTTTCTTGAGGTTATGTGGTAGGACAAAAGTTGATCTAACCTATCAACACCACCCATGAATTTATTGTATTCCCTCACAGCTTCAGGAACCCTCCTTTCAATTTTCCTTTTGCTCACGCTATTCACCAACTTTCCCGAGTGCTGTGTGCTAATCATTGTCACCTCCCTTTTGTCCTTCCATTTTAGCACACAAACCCCGTCGTCGGACCACATTTCCACAACTTCTCCTTTTTTTATTTTTTTCGCAGTAACTTCCGCGGGATTACCTTTTCGATTACTCCTCAACATGCCAGTGCACAAAATTTTATTTGCTGCTAAACTTGTAACAATGTCCACACTGGTGAAGTAGTTGTCCATAAATACACAGTGTCCTACTCCTCCATATGCCTGCAAAAGTTTATGAACAACACAGCCCATCGTGCCCAAGTCCTCCCTCAGAGTTTTCCCCGGCTCCTGTGTAAACTAAAATTTTTGTGACAAGGCCAGTGGGTTCAGCCAGCATGTATAGCTTTACACCAAACTTATGTTTTTTTCCTTTAATGTACTGCCTGAAAGACAATCGCCCCCTCCATAAAATCATGGACTCGTCAATACTCAATTCTCGGGAAGGGTAATATATTTCATCCATTATGTCATCAAAATGATTTAACAGTGGCCTTATTTTCTGAAGGCGGTCAGATGAACGTGGTTTTTGTGTCCCTTCGGCAGGTGCAAAATGTAATACTCGTAAAATTATTTGAAACCTGTCCCGAGACATGTGTGAGGGAAAGAAAGGGATGTTATAAAACTTGTCTTTCCGCCAGTAATCCTGAATCTGAGATATTTGGATCAGTCTCATGTGCAGTAGTAGCCCCATAAACACGAAAAACTCATTCTTTGTGACAGGTTCCCAACATCCTATGCGTGCGCGAGGAGATAGCCTCTCTTTCAAGAAACAGTCCGCGTTATTATTTGTTTCTTGAATAATTTTTTCTACTATTTGGTCTGTGAATACCAGATGAAAAAAATCCCATGGAGTGTCTCCATTTGGTTTCACTTTCAAATTCCTCTGTCTAGTGAAAGTCATTTCTGGCAATGCGGGTGTTTCCATAGACCAAGTTCAGTCAGTACGACGCGCGTGGATAGACAAACCCGGAGTCACAGCTGAGCCATGGGTTAGGGAACTTGAGAAGCTATCACACATACCTATTGATGAATCTTCGAAAGCGTCATCATCCTCTGGGTATACGCAGTCTTCGGATTCGGTGCTTCCATCATCCTCCATATCGTCGCTACTTAGAAGAAAGCTGTCATCACTGTCCCCTGAACCGGAAGTATCATCTTCCAGGATAGCTTCAATTTCTTTCTCTGGTAAATTTCTATCTCTGTATCCCGAAATTGCGTTGGGTGAAGGCATTCCTACATTCGTCGACAGAATAAAAAAATTATATAAATAAAAAACACATAGGAGGTGCAAATTTTAACAGGCAGATATTTTGTCATCAATTTTTGAAAAATGTTTGCTTTTCTTACCAAGTATTGATGAAGAGGCATTTGAAGGACCAGCTGGAGACTCTTTGGGTATAGAAACTGGATCCAACGACGAATCAGAATCTAAAACGTTAATGCAAAGAGTGAAAGAGCTAATAGTTAGTCCGAGTGTGTCCGAGCAATCTCAATCAAACAGATGAAGTAATAAAGCAATAATTACCTGGAGTTGACTGTACTTCAGGAGAAGATGATAATTTGTTTTTGGAAATCCCTATTTTTAAAAATTTTTGTTTCGATGATTCCCCTAAATAGAAAATTCGTTTTTTAGCTTATAGAAAATGAAAACTTGAGAATTAGCACTTTACACAAACTATTAAATTAGGCAAAACCTTACCTTGATATTGGGGAGATATTTCTACTTGGCGTCTTCTTTTCCCCATTATGGATACCACTGACCTAATGTACTGGAGCTAAAATTGCACTGCCCGATGTCAGAACGTCTCTCCTCCACGTTCACGTCTGTTCTGCATTCTTGAATCTGAAACTTCAGGCTAATTTTCAACCGTGCCGTCACTTTGTAGTACATTGCTTCTGAATTGTTGCTCACCGACTAGTAGGTCAGAAGCACAGCTATTGTAGCAAAATGTTGAATCTGTCGTGTACTTTACTGATTAAAACACAGAATGTGACACCAGCAAAAGTTTCCTTTAGGACGTAATGGTATCCTGTTCCAGAAATATCAATTACAGCGAATTTATACCGACGTCCATTCTGTGTATTCTCATCTTACCGTTTCGGGTCTGAAAATATTTTCGGCAGCATTGCTTCTTCATCACGGTAGAATTTTTTCTAACGAAGTTTCCACTTTGTATTCATTGTGTACCAATGTGTTCTTTAGTACTCATAACATAGCTGTCTCAACAAAATCTGAGAGAAAACCTCCGCTAACAAAATCGACGGATATAGCGCGATTCAACCAACAGTTACAACTGTATATATGTATACACACACAGTTGTAACTGTGGTAGATGGGGGGGGGGGAAATATATTTATATATATATATATTTTTTTCATCTACCACAGCACCGTCGTAGAAGTAATCATTTTGAAAGTTGTGATATTAGTCTTCACACGTCAAGAAATATACTAAAGATGGCGAAAAAAGGAGCAACGTGTCATTGTCTCTAAGATAATCAATATTTATAATATATGTATCAGCTTACCACGCGGTATGAACTATTCGTAAATATAAATTAAATTTCATAATATTTCATTTATAAAGTTAAATACGGATTTTTTAACTAATAAATTATGTGAAACACAAATTATCTCGCAAAATGATTATATTAAATCTCAAAAGAGAGCATAAGAAAATGATAAAAGTTACTCGAGGTAATGATAAACATAACTTTCAATGTAAGAAAGGCACCTTGAAACGGATCCGAATATATGATGTCTGGATCATAAAAAAGAAGAATAATTAAGCACATGTCGGTATATATAGAATTAATTCAATCAGAAGCCATTTCATACGTAAGTGTGTTAGCACGTCGATTGACGTGTTCCGCCGCTGGCAGAAGATCGCGACCACGTCGATAGACGTGCTCCGCAGTGAAAGTGAGTAGTCCCTCAATCGTAGGCATTGGCTGACGTTCTCTTGTAATTGCCTCATTTACCCAGCGCATATCTACCACCAGGCGCCATTCATTTGATTTCTTAGGCACTATTTGGATTGGAGATACCCAAGGTGTGGGACCATCTACCTCTTCTATAATGTCCTTATCTAACAAATCTTGGATTAATTTCCTTTCAACTTCTCTTAGCTGATACGGCATTCTCCGTACAGGCTGCGCTACCGGGTTAACATTAGTGTTTATTGGGATTTTAATGCTATAATCTTTCAATTTCCCAATGCCGGTAAAGACACTTTCATACTTTTTTTTCCAAAAATGACCCCACTGACCTGACTTGGGCGTCTATTCCCACCTTCAAAAGTCCTAGATCAATAGAAGTATTTTTACTCAAGATTGAAATCGCCTTACCATCCATAACCAGGAATTCAACCTTAGGCACTATTCTATCACGCACCGATACATCAGCCTTAAAAGCACCCAACACAGTCACAGGTTTATCAGAACCATACACATACAATCTTTGATAAGTTAAATATGAGATACACTTTACTTTCTCAGATTTCAGTCTTTCCCATTCCTCTTTGTCAATCACATTAACAGTAGCTCCTGAATCAATTAGGGCGTCAGTTGGCACTGACCCAATTTTAACTTTTAACAAATCATGATTAACTTTAGAACCACCTTTAGCACTAAACGTATAACCACCCTTTACTCCACTACCAGAGCTTTCAGAATCACTTTCGTTGTCACAACTTATATTCCTCACTTTTCTCTTTGAGGGACTCGCTGCCCTAGACTTTATTTTGCTTGCTTTTGTTTTGCAACACTTTGAGAAATGCCCAATAAGACCACATTTATTACATTTCTTTTCCTTCGCTGGACACTATTTGTCATTTGCGTAATGTCCCGTCAATCCACAACGATAACACTCGCCTTTCTTTGACGTCTTACGTTTACCTGAGTTACGTGACCACTGTTTATTCGCCGTGTGCATTGCATTCACCGCCACTTCTGAAGACATTTGTCTCGATTGCCTAGCAGTCAGCTCCCACCGGCGCGCGATGTCCATTGCCTTGGTCAATGTCAAATCTGAGGCTTCCGTGAGAAGTTTAACTCGAAGTTCACTGGAACAACACTTTGCAACGAGCTGGTCCCGGACAGCTTCCTCTGCTTGCTTCCCCTGCCAACCCGTATTTTGTATCTGCTGTCTCAGCCTAATCACGAATTCATCTACTGTCTCAGTATCACCTTGGCTTCTCTGAGCGAACTTGTAACGTTCGTAGGGCGTGTTTACTTCCGCATCAAAATGTCTGTTCAGGATTTTGACCGCTTTGGCATACTCATCCTCCGGTCTTCCCGGTGATGCAACCGTTCCCGCGACACCGTCAGGAGAAGACTCGGCATAGTCCGCTGGGAGTGCAAAATAAATATCTTGCACCTCCGGTCCCGCATAATGTAACAGCATAGCCCGTTTTCTCGCTGCAGCGGAAACATTCTTCGACTCTGCCATCAGCTCGAATCCCCTTAACCACCTTCTCCAACGAACGCCTAATGTCGAAACGTCGCCGAAGGGATTAAACCTTTCGTATTCAGGGCCGCTGGCTGCCATTTCCAATCCGGACTCCCGTTGACGGAACGCGTGCTAAAGTTTTTGAATATCGCGACAAACCCACAGTTTACGCGAAACTAACGAGTCCTTCCATTGAACGGAAATGTATCCTCGTCGCCAAATGTACTGTCCTAACTTGGACAAAGAATCATTAAAACAAGCACGCCTTACTTATCGCCATCTTTATTGTCTCACTCACATACAACAACCTTGTTACCAGCAACCCCAACAATCGACCAACATCAAGGCTGCCAACCTTAGGACACTACACCTTGAATATGGGAATCTTGAGTAATTGCGTGAGTAACGCTAGAGAAATTGTTAGAAAAATAAGAAATTATGGTATTTATGGTTATTCAAAAATAAAGTTTCCACTAAAGCCCGTATGACACTTGCCAATTTATTGGCCAATAAATTGGCCCAATATTGGTAAAAATATTGGGCTTTACGCATCGTATGACACGTACCAATATTTAATATATAATGAGCTACAGAATGGGAGGTGCCTTAATAATTGTAAATTTAATAACTATTTCGAGGGGCTGCAAAGATATTCTCGAATTGCTCGAAATTTCATTCGGGTGAGTTCCTTGAATGATGAGAGATAGGCAATATGGTGATCTCATAGGTGAGCCAAGATAACGTAGCGGCTCGTTTTGGCTGGAATATGTTCATCGAATAAACAGATTGTGTCATCAATTTTGGGACTTTCACCCGAAACTTTAGCGCTCAAATCATGAAAAATAGTTTAATAATTGTAAAATAAACAAAATATAGACGCTATCGAGGATAAACACGACGTTTTTATTCATTAAATATCCGAAATGTTATTTCCGAATTACCCACTTTAGACAGTTGATGTTTGTGAATTTATATTCTCTCAAAGTACACATTAATTATTTGAGCTATTTCATGGGTTGCTATGCTTGTAAAGTTTTTATATATGATATTAAAATTCCGAGGTGAAATGTTTTGCAAAGAGCTTCTAGTTTTGGCCACTAGGAGTCGACAAGACTGAGTTCTGATTGGAGATTGGCCTCGAGAAAATAGAACCTGTTCTAAATTGTAGATTGGCCAAGAAATTGTGCCCAATATTGTGAAACTGAGATTGGGCTAGAAATTGGCGTGTGTCAGTGGGTACACAATCCAATATCCAATGGATTGGCCAATAAATTGGCAAGTGTCATACGGGCTTAAGGCCATACACTTGGTTGTTTACCTATTGGCCAAATTTCTATGGCATCAACTTATCGGATTGAATAAATGTTTTCATACATTATATTATCGTTTTATCTCTTATAATTTGGATAAAGATCAGTTTATATATTACTGTGGAGAACTAAATCTTCAGTCGTTTCTTTGGTCCATCTTTTACCAAATTCAGTACTGAAAGATGGTTATCATTTCATGTGTCTCACAGTAACAAACTCGAGTTTTACTGATCAGTTTTACTTACAAATGATGATCATTGAAAGCTTTTATTAATTTTATGGAATTTATACTTAAAAGTCCCTAATGCGTCATTTACCTTAAACAATGAGGAAGGGGAACAGGAAATTTTTCGTTTTGGCCTCATCTTTTTAGTTGTCTCAATTGCCCGAATTCATAGAGATTTGGAAAGAGTTTCACTGAGGACATTTGTCATTTACCATTCTTCTGTGAGGGATCTTTTCCGTGTTATTGTTTTTTACCAATGCCAAGTACTGTTTTGAATCATTGTAATCTGGTTATTTTTTATTTAGATCCAAAGTGGAGGGTTTGTGGAGGCAGTTGCTGAGTGTGATGAGGCCGATATCCACCAGATTATTGCAAGCCCCATTGATGAGCCCACTAAAGATTTTTCGATGTAAACTAAAGAGGTTGCAGCTGCTGAGGCCCTGATATCCATTGGAAATGGAGATGTTAGGGGTGTACAATGTAGTATTGGCACTCAATGTGTGAATGAGACTAGGGATTTTGGGTGCCAGCAGCTCGATTCTGTAAATGTCATACCTGTGCTTCGCGTGGTTCAAACCACAGCGGAGTTCTCACGCCTCTCACCGTGAAAGACGTTCAAGCGATCCTGTAAGCCTGTGTCGTGAGATGTTTGACGGATTGCGAACGATCACTTAAGTTTCTTATGTTGGTAGCTGTGCGGACGCGAGGAACGAATCAGAATCTCCGATACAAACTTACTTCAGCGGCCAACTGCAACTTCAGTTACCATAGAGAAACATATACAATGCCGTGGAATATTCACTCCCAAAGTAAATAATACTTCTTTACTCAATTTTGAGTGAGGTCTTTTCTTTTAAAAGTACCTATTAATGATAAGTTACGGTTGCTTAATTAGTTTGTAGCTATAAACTGTATATTACCTCTTTTATATGTTGTCAAGTGCTACGTATCGAAGTCAGTTATCACGTAGCGGGCTCGTAATTGCACAATTAGCTCTTATTTCCTCATAGTATGGAGCTAATGCTTACGCGGAATGATAACAAGTGTTATTTTATTATTTAATAATGGTTCATTCTCGTATGCGTTTGAGCTCTCATCATTTCAGTATATAATTTTAAATGCGCTGTGGTGCGTATACATATATGTGTCTGATTGTGCAAGCACATGCCACTATTCACGATTTATACTGATGAAAATGTTTATGGCGCGAATACGAGTAGATTATTAACAGTTTCTGCTAGAGGGCGAGATGTTTACATGTCTTAGTATTTCTATTGTGTCAACAGAAAAACGAATCATGTTGGTCGTGTTACTGAACGGCAGCAATAATGCATGGAAGAGATGGAATAGATGATCAATGTTTATCTTAACGTACTAAAGTATGCCCCGGCAAGCCATCTAATCGTCTACGAATTAATCGTGGTGTGAACTCAGTGATCCATCGCCAATCTCACGTCTCGCAGGGATTGTTGATATCGCGTATCTGCCGCCGAAGTATGTGCATCTATTGCCTCCGTCGACATTGATGCTCATGCAAAAGTAGCGGAGGTATGTAAAGAGCCTCCATTCTCGTTAATAAAAACAAATCGAAGGCTTGAACTTACGAAACAAATATTAAATAAATCTGTTAACATTCAGTACCGCACAATACTTTTACCATTGGTTCTACTCCAAATTATTATGAACATTAAGTTGTGAGTATTTTACTTGTACATTCTAGAAGATGCACAAATATAAGATAATTGTCAAACCCTCAGCGCAAGGTTTAACTTCCCACCAACTTCAATCGCAATGAAGGCCAATCAATTTAAATAGGACGCGAATGTAAATTTAACTTTACGCATTTCTTTTATTTGTTTTTAATACATATTACTTATGGGAAGTGACAATATGAAATAGCCACCATCGTAATTAATGAATAATGTGCTATTAATTATCAATCACAGCGTAAATTCATAATGAAAAATTAGAGCGCATTGCCGCGACGAAGCTACCACGGGCCCTCTTGGGCGTGAATACTTTCACGGACGCGGCTGTGAGAGTGACGTCACTAAAAAGTTTCAGAATCGCTCCAGCGTCAAAGCCGTGAATACATTGACGAAATCCGCTTGTGACGGCCATATCACATTTACAGAATCGAGCTGCAGGTAACTAGTGGTGACTTTCACTCGACGGTGGCTGACATGATCGTCAGTGAGAGGAACCTATACACGATGACTGGCCTCGATTCCTTTCTGCAATTGGCCAGTTTAGTTACTTTGTTTTCGGAACTTCAGCCTGACAACATGAGGTACTTCTTAAACAACAAGTGCAAAATAATTTTATCGCTCACGAAAATTAAGCTAAACTTATCCTTTGCCGTGCTGGCACATATTTTACACATTGTATGGCAGTATATAATAATTTTTTTCATTCCATGGCTTCATCATGTACTTGTATCACATTCTTCCATATCAAGTGTAATTTTATTTGTTTTTGCATTGTTTTGCCTTCCTTAAAAAGGGGGATGAATGACATTAGTTCCATGGTGTAACTCGGCTATTATTGAAGTCTAAATCTAGTTTGAACATTGTAAATCAGCCCAGATATTACCATCGTATAATTGTGGGGAGTTACACCACTTGGACATATTTTACTTATTGTATTGCACTGTATTATATATTTTGTCATTCTGCCTTCATTAATGTACCACAAACTTCCATATCAAGTGTATTTTTTTGCATTGTTTTGCCTTCCTTATAAAGAAGGATAAATATCATTAATTCCATTTTGCAAACTGGCTGTTATTAAAATCTAAATCTAGTTTGAACATTGTAAATCATCCAAGATATGACTATAACTGTTGGATATTACACCACTTGGGCATATTTTACTTATTGTATTGCTTTGTACTATATTTTTTTTATTCCATGGTTTCATAATGTACTTAAACCACGTACTTCTGCATCAAGTGTACCATGAATGATAATGTTGTCAATGCTAATCATGTCATTTGTGTATTATCTTTGTATACATCTCCCATTTGATATCTCCGACTTCTTTGGAAAACATATATCGACTGATATAAATTTTGTTATCTTGTTTCATTTAACTCCTTCAAGACCCCAGTTGCTTGGTGTCCATGTCACCTATTTCAGTCCAGGTTTTTATAACCTCTCACCTCTTGTCCAGGTTACCTCTTTTGCATGTTAGAATGTATTTATTATGTTCTCTATGTAGCTTACTGTGAATGACATCTTTTCATTCCATACTCCTTTTGAGGGAAGAAGGTACGTATTCCATGCAGGGACAATGGGCGTACATAAAATACATGAATTTCTTTTTATCTGCGCGTATTTTCTGAGAAACAGATGCCATTATGGAAAAGCATTGGTCTAACCTTTGGGGATATAATTGGTCTTAGCTAAAGGGGCTGCTGGTATCTCATGGGTCTGGGGAGGGAGGGGATAAATCCGCCTATGAGTCAGTATGTGGTTGTATTGCTGTCATCTATGATGAATTGGTGATTTCATACAGGTAGGTTAGTTCTGTACATTTTTCAGTGGGCCCAATTTTAATCCTAAATCTGAGTATTTACATGTATAATTGCAGTCATATACGACCAGTGAATTGTTTAGGTAATACCTAACTAGCTAATTCTCTTTCGGCTTGATTATAGGTTTTGATCGAAGCTGTAACTTTATTTTTTTTTATTCGAGGCATAGGATAGAGAATTGAAGGATATGTACTAGAGGAAGAGGTCAGTGTAGCCCAAAGTGGTCGTGGTCTATGGTTAAAACAGCTCCTCTTTAAGGTACCTGGCACAAAAGTTTTCTCCATTCAGTTATATCCCAACAAAAACAATTTTAATGTAAATTTAATTTATTTTGAAATTAGTAAGACGCTTGAAATTTCTCCTTTATGACTGCTTATTTGTTAAATTCTTTCCTTCATATTAGCTTTCTTCTGCCATAATTGTATGGTACTCTTACCACTGACTTGATGGACACTGCAACATCCACAAACTAGTAATAAATGATTGGCATTTTTTGCATTATTATTCATGAATACTAAAGGTTAAATTAATGTAGCATAAAATTATTAACCATTAATAGCTACTAATGTAACTGGGTTGTCTACGAATGGTTTCTACCTATTCCTAAACAATTCCCGCTTTGCGAGAACAATCAAACTTCCGGATCTCGATTTTTTCATCAATTGATAGGCTAATGAGACCGTTCATTTGAAATTTTCGACCGATTATTCGAAATTTGACCGTTTCCTTGGTAAGGCCACTTGTTTGAAGAACAAGAGCCATTATTTTTAATTCACAGTCATTTCCTTGGTGAAGCCCCACAGTGATCACCAAACCCGCGTTTAAAACGCTCTCCCCTTCAAAGATATTTCGTTGGCTGCAATTTCCACCCAAATATCATACAGTTTCTTAATAGGTCACAAAAACTTTGCTACTCATGTTCCTTAGAATACAATTTAGTCCGAAAACGAAGAACGGTGCCGATATGCGCAATCGAATCCACAGCAATAAGGAGAATCACGGAGATTGCAATTGAAATGTGTTGTTATTCACTAGAAGTATACCCGGACTGACGGCCATTTTGGATTATGACGTCAGCCACGACAGCGCCGCTGGTGGTGATTTGGTTTCCGAATTGAAATTTCGTGCTTCAAAGCTTAGACCATTTAAGTAAGTAGACCTGCCATTCGGGCGGAACGCTGTGGCCAACATCGCACGGCGGGGAAGTGAGTGGGATGAGGGAGCGTGACGTCACGGTTGGGACTGCAGACGATATTCCGTATGCGCGCTTGAGATATTTTAACGCTCATCCGCTGCAAAGTCACTGAAAAGTGACGATATTGGGCACGCAAAATGATTATACACTTAATAAATATATTTTTACGATGAACTAAGGCATTTTATAGCCTTGACTGTGCGCAAAAAGCTAAATAAATCAAGATAAAGCGAGAAGCCATCGTATTAAATAAATTGATTAAGAATGTCATATGTAAACATGGGCGTACCCAGCGAAGGGCAGGGGGAGCAACTGTCCCCCTGGAAGCAAAAGTCGCATAAGTCTTTAAGCAAAATCAGTACTGAATTGAAATGAAAGTATTCAACAAATTTTCTTCAAACCAACGAAAAATGATATGTATTAGTATAAGTTAAGTAACTGAAATAAAACTATTTTTTCAAGGAAATAATCTCATAAACTAATAAAGCGCTGTTATAATGTTCTTATAATGTTGGTTTCATTCATCTTTTCCATGCTAAAATGTCACAACTTGGCTTGCCCCCCCCTCCTAGATCATGGCTTCCCCCCCTAGACCATGGCTTTCCTCCCCCTAGGCCGTGGCTTCACCCTCTCTAGGTAAAAAGAGGGGGTTCTGGCAAGTATCACGTAATTTTTTCCGCAAAAACCAGTTTATTGCGATCTCGGTAATCTTCAATAAAAATAATTAAACAAATCGTTTTATTTATAAACCCAACACAATGAAGCCTAGATTAACGTATTTACACTGAAAATTCGCATTTTGAAATATCCTACGTGAGATTAGCAAGAAGGCGTGGAGCAAAATCCCACGATATCTCACATAGGATGAAGGGAGGGGTCCATAAAAAGGCAAAATTATTTTAGAAATATTACTTATTACAAGTAGATTAACCTAACGGTGACATTCCTAGAAAATGAATATTAAGACTGTCCCAACGGTCGTGTGTCATTTTTAACCCGTAATTTTAGTAACTTTGCATCGAGCAATATTCAAGAAAATTGGCACACTTATGGGGAAAGGTCCTAAGTTTTGTTGAGTTAAAATTTTAATTTGCCTTATGTGGTTTTAATGTAAAAAATCGAGATTGAAAAATGTCTGAATTTCACTGACCAAAATGTCAATTCTTGGGTTTTCGGACACAAGAAACCCGGAAAAAAACACTTTCATTTACGAAAATTCAACCTTTGACCCAGTAAGGTCACCGTCAAGGTCATAAGGGTGGCAGAAAGAATAGCATACCAATAAAGGTGTCGATAAATGGATTTTATATGGCACCCAAGTCATTGGTATTGTCCAAATACCCGTATTATTCACCTCCAAGGTTAATACGGAGGTCAAAGGCCATAGAGGTAAACGTCCGGCCATCTTGACACCCAGGATTCGAACCATATGTTTTGAAGGATGCCAAAGTCAATTTTTCAGTTAATAGATCCGCATTGTTGATTTTTTGACCACCGAGGTCTCATCGAGGGTCAAAGGTCATAGAGTTAAATGTCTGGCCATCATGACAACCAACGTGTCAAACCATAGGTTTTGAAGGGTGCCAGAGTCGGTAACGCAGTTCATTCATCCGTACAACAATTTATTTTGACCTCCGAAAATCATAATGGGGGTCAAAGGTCATAGAGATTTTAGTCGACCGCTTTGACTTTCTGACCGCTTTTGATTCAGATATTTTAAACTTCATTCGCTGCTTCGATTACCAAAATTTTATCACCCTCAATAACTTCAATAGCATTTTTAAAAAAGGTGATTGATTGTTTTTAAACTCTAGCTAAATTTGAGGATTCTTTTTCCAAACACTATTCTACAATTCTAGGACATTAAGCCTGATATAGAAAGTAGGAATTCATGGTGTGATATAATTTAAAAATTCTATCTACAGCTGATGAAAGAGGTAACTAGCGCGTTTTACAGTAACCAAGTATTTTCTTATATATGCGACTTCCGCAGTTTCACAAAATTCTTTCAGCATTTTAAGACGCACAGTGTAATGTAGAAATAGAAATATATTTTAATGACAATATTTTCCACATCTGCGGGCAACAAAACAGCAGCTGTTTGAACGGCGTTATATATCATGTGCGCCGCAAAATCGATTTGATAACTTGTGATGTACAGGCCTTAGATATAAAGGAATGACTATGAAAAATAGCATGGAAAGACATCCTTCTGCTAATGCTAGTTTCTTTTCTTCGTCTCCATAAATTGTTTTTACTAAACATTTCTGTATTTTGGAGGAAGATGCAGCAGTATTTAAATATCTATTATGCTCTTGCGTCTCCAAGTGCTTCGAAATATCATAATGCCGTGAAAAATAGAAAATTATCCGTTACATTTCACACATTTGACAGAGTAATCGCTTCTGGATTTTTAATAAAATGAGATTCACTTCTTAGATGATCTTTGAATCCACATCCTCTTTTCTTACGTATTGTGACAAGAATATAAAAAATTAAATTATGTCGTAAATTGTTTGAAAATTTTAATTGAAAACTCTGTAAGTACATACGTACAACATTACACGAAAATATTTAATAAGTTATTCAATATATTAAATATAATTGATTGTTATAAAGCAAATTTATTTTTTAAATTGTTTTAATCCAATTCTCTCTTTCTTTCTAATTATAAATATGCTAATAGGTATTATTTATTCCCAGAATTTTCCGTAGCGTACGTAAATCGTAGGTGTCACTTGCAAAGCCGGCGCTAGACCTTTTTCCACCATCGCAAAATATATATAACACGAGAGCTGTCTGCTAAGTAAAAAATTATGCATTTATAAAATAACTAAATTACTTACCTAAATAATATGAATGCTGATTTGTTGACATCCCTTTTCAGTAGCGCTAGCGCTTAGTTCAATTTGCGTCGCATAATTGACCGTTAAAAAATTACTATAAGCGATGGCGTTGGCGCGTAACTTCGTGGACGACCGGCAAATTCTTTACACAATGACCCTTTTCCTCTCTAAAATTCCCCCCGTTTACAACTTTTGTGCAAGATTTCGTGTTTTTATAACGATGTTCCGAATGATGCTAGATCGCTAACAAGATAAGAAAAAAATCTGCGGAAGTTTACAAAGGGCTTTGTCTTCATTTTACTGCCACAATATTTTTTCGTCGCTGCCAATGCCGAATAATGCCACTGTTCATTAATTGTAAGTTCACCAATCCAACCATGGCTGAGAGAATACTTCTCGTACATAACACAATAAATATTAGTACTTTTAATTGACAAATTGCGAAGAAAATGGTCAGAATACCGCAGTGATACAGTGAATCCCCATTCGTAGCCATGCGCTACGACGATGAGCGTCCCAACCGTGACGTCACGCCGCTTTAAAAGTGGGCGGGGAAGGAAGGGAGCGGATGGGAGATGTTGGCCACACGGCGAGACATGGGTAGGGGTGGAGAATGGTCTATGGTGGGGGTGGGTCTAGTTCTTATATGGTCTAATGCCGGGTCTACACTAGTAACTTAAGTGACTACTTAAGTTGGCTCTGTATATAAGTTGGTAGTGTAGGTGTCACCAGCTTCATTTAAGTTCACCTCCACTTAAGTCATCTTACAATTAGAACCCAACTTAAATTGCGTAGGCAACTGTTTCCGCACGGTTGAAGCTCTTCATGTGTTGTAAATGGCACATAATACCCATCTCACATCATCCCGTTGATAATGTTCTAAGTTGTGCTGTATTGTATGATGTGGTTATTGAGCGTTCTATTTCGTTAGTTAATTTCTAGTGTTGGGGATATTAATTCGACTAATTTATTTTGTAGTGTTTCTCATATAATTGTTGGTTTTATTTCCGTGAAAACTAATTGCTGTGCCTGTTGCTCACGGCGAAACTCTGTCGTGCGCACGCGACATGAATTGACGGATCACTCCATGACGCTGCATACACATTTAAGGGATCTTGCCAGGTTGTCAGCCGACCAAAGATTAAGAGTATCTCAATCAAGTTTTAAAATAAGTTTTATTTCACAACGGCAGTTTGTACACCCAAGTAGTGAAATAAGGCGGGGAGTGCAAATCTTTTCGAAGCAGAGAGAGAATCGACTGTCTTAAAGTGGGGCTTCTTATTGGTTACGGCTTACCGTGGGTTTCTCTTCAGGATGGCGGAACTAACCCGCAATAACTAACACCGAACCTTGATGATGATGAACTCCCCCTTGTCCTTCTGTGCACTTCCCTTTTATTCTACATCGGCCCAAGCTGGAAGGGGAGGGCCTCCGCTAGGCGTCCACACCTCCAAGATTAGAACCGAAAGTTGAACAAATATGAAAGGGCACATCATGACACAAGGCAACGGAATCCCACGGGGCTGCGGGGAAAAGCAAAATAGAAATAGCTCCCGCTACAAATTGGGAAACGAGGTTAAGTTGTGAAAACAGGCAATGCTCTCTCTCTCTTCCTCCTTCCGGCAAACGGCACTCATACACACCGCACCTTGTGCTCACAACAATGCTCCCCGCCCTACCAAAATTGTACTGTCTCCCACGAGACGGTACACATTTAAAAAAAAACAGAATACAAGAAACCAACCCCAATTAAATGAACCAACAAAAGAACATGATAAAACTCTTGAACCGAATTACAAATCATCAACCAAGAATATTAAGTTTAGTTTGCAATACAATACATGAATTTTGATTTCCTCAAAAATAAATGAATTGTCAAATCAATCAACAAATTTGAAAAAATAATCAGGCCAGAAATCGTATTTTTGACTCATTGAAGTCATTGCAAAGTTGAACACATAAATAAATCAGTTATTAGAAACATATGTTATTAACAAAAATTTTGTTATAATTGTCATGTCAAAATTGTTCATGTTCCCTCACTAAAAGAACTAATTCAATCATATATGCACCTAAGTCACTTAGTCATACTAGTCATTCACCGGGAAACACTAAGAATGGTGGTTAATTCGCTGGAGGTTCACAGCACTGACAAAATTGGGAACACGGATTTAACACTTCACTCTGATTGGGATAAGGGGAATTTTTTTCCACTTTTATGACGTATGAAGAAAAAAGGGGGTCACTGTAGTGGGCATGATGGGGGTTGGGGGTTTATGTTACAGCTCCTCTTTTATCTGCGTCTCGATTTTCTTCATGCCGCCATCCTCAGCCTTGCTGCTGGATTCTCGAATCGATGTTGCAGGCAAGATCGGCATGGGCATTAACGGCATGCGTTGAGTTGTCATGATGCGTCGCCGTTGGCACCTCTGGCGGCTTCGTTGTGCTCGTTTTCTCCTCCAAAAATGTATGATGGCTACTGCAAGTACTCCAACTGCGGACAAAGTCAGTCCTAATCAGAGGAAGTGGCTAGTTGTGGTCGGGAAGATAGGCAAAAAGGTTGATAGATTTACGGCTTCTCGCTGCATCTTGTGGATCTTTTCAGTGTGAATCCTTGTTCCGGCCCGGAATCTCGTTGCACCTTTTCTCAAGTTGTTCTAGTTTGAAGAGGTCGTCTGTCGTGGCAATCTGGAAAGAACCAATCGCCTCCCTACTCAAAAAACGTCAAAATGAAAAAGGATTAAGGGGGGAATAATAAGGAAAGATGGTGATGGGTAGTGTGTTCACCATGGTTGCGGAATTGAGCCGCGACTTCTTAATAAGTAACGGTGAGGAGAGGGCCTCAATGTGTTGTCTCGCTGCTCATGATGTGTCCTGCATGTCGAGGGAGGGGAGGAGGGCAACGGTGTTGGCGGCGGGGGAAGGGCTTCATCTTGTAAGGCAGAGAGGGGAAGGGGTCTCAAATTGTTGTTGCTAGATTTTGACACTTTCTTGTCCCGGGGCGAGGGAGGTGAAGGGCGGATTGGCCGAGATGCATTCTTCTTTTCTTGCGGGCTTGGGGATGGATTTGGGGCAACATTTGGGGAAGAAGTTTGGTCAGCTGCTAATTTTAACCTATTCACATGCACAAATAACTTTTTCTTTACATTATTCACATCTTGAATACACACATTAACGGGTCCTCGATACGCTAGCACTCGATATGGCCCTTGCCATGGTCGAATTAGTTTTTTGGTTCTACCCGTACCAACCACTGGCGTATGTAAATACACAAAATCACTTATTTTAAACATAGGTTCTCTCGACCGTTTATTATAATGTTTTACACTATTGTCTATAGATGTTCTTTGAAGTGGAGTAATCACCTCCTGAAATTTCTGAAGAGGCGCCTGAAAATTATTCTTAGGATTTTTCCTTTCCTGGCATGATTTACATTGTTTGCAATGATTTTTAATGTCTCTATTCATTCCAGGCCACCAAAACCTGCGCTTAATTGAAAGCAATGTCCCTCGAACGCCGAAATGTCCGGCCCACGGAGTAGAGTGAAATGCAGACATAATCCTAGCGCGCATCGCTTTGGGAGCTACGATTTGAGATTTTCCTTTGTACATAACTTTATCGACGTCCATCCACACGCCTTTATCGTCGTTAGCTCGCTGACAGTCGTCATCTACTGCCTGTTCCACTTTAATAAGTTCCCTATCCCATACAGGTTCATATGCATTGTTTACAATTGGAATAATGGCACGGGAAAGAGTATCTACATTTTGGTGATTTTTACCAGGTCTATGAATTATATCGAAGTCATAATCACTTAGCAATAATGACCAACGAGTTAAGCGGGAGGAAGGTTCCTTAATGGAAAACAGCCATTTAAGAGGTCGGTGGTCTGTGACAACGGTAAATTTTCTACCATATAGATAACATCTAAAGTATTTGACGGCCCACACGATACCCAAGCATTCTCTTTCGGTGGCACTGTAATTACTCTCGGCTTTATTTAGTTGCCGGCTGGCGTAAGCTACTACATACTCTCCATCGTCACCTTTTTGAGACAATATAGCGTCTAAACCTTCGCCTGAAGCGTCCGTGTACACGAGAAAAGTTTTATTGAAGTCGGGAAACCTAAGTACAGGATAATTACACAAGGCATTTTTTAATGTGGTAAATGATTCCTTCTGTTTCTCACCCCAGGTGATAGCGGAATCTTTACGTGTCATCTCGGTCAACGGCTTAGCAATTTTAGAAAAGTTAGCAATGAATCGTCTGTAATATCCTACGAGACCCAAAAATCCTCGAAGAGTTTTTAGGCTATTAGGGAGGGGAAAATCTTGAATTGACTTTACTTTCTTTGGATCAGGTTTAATCCCATCGACTGCAATAATGTGCCCTAAATACTCGATTTCGGTGCGAAAAAAATGGCATTTTCGAGGCTTTAATTTTAATCCGGCAATTTTCAATCTTTGAAAAACTTCTTCTAAATTCTGAATATGATCGTGCAAGTTGTGACCGAGAACACAGATATCATCTAGATACACTTGACACTTCGGACCTTTCAATCCCGAAAGTGTTGCATCCATAAGCCTTTGGAAGGTTGAAGGGCTATTAACTAAACCCATTGGGAGTCTCAAATACTCATAATGCCCATCGGGTGTCGAAAACCCAGTTAATTCTCTACTCTCGGGGTCCATTTCAATTTGCCAAAAACCTTGTGCCATATCTAAAGTTGAAAAGTACTTTGCACCACTCAATTCCTCTAACGTTTCTTGAATATTTGGGAGTGGGTAGTAATCTCTGACTGTTACTTTGTTCAAAGCCCGGAAATCCGTGCAGAACCGAAGTTTATTTTCTCCATCATTTCCCTTTTTAGCTACTAGTACGACCGGGGCGGACCACGGTGAAGTGGATTCTATAATGATACCCTGATCAAGCATATCCTTAATATGTTCCTTGATAACTTGACGTTGTGATTGTGGAACACAATAAGGGGGCCTAGCAATGGGAGTGGAACAATGAGTCCGGATTTTATGAGTAACAAGGTCAGTTTGTCCTAGGGGTTCTCCCTCTTTATGAAAAATTTCCGCATACTTTATTAGCAATTCTTGGAGGGGAGCTTTAGCATCTTGGGGGACTTCTTTCAAAATTTCTCTAATTTCCTCGTTAGTTACAACCACGTTGTCTACATGATCTGACTCAGAGTCACACGAAACCGAAAAATTCCTTGACAGAGTACCGACAACTGTCTTCGCGGGGAGGATTAATTCTTGTTCGGATAGATTGACGAGTTTCACGGGAACTATTCCATCTTTACTCCCTTTAATTAAACTACGTCCCGACATTACCCCATTAATAAGAATCTCGTTCGGCTCCATTACATAATCATTCACTGCTTTAATATTACTAGTTCCTTGAGTAAAAATCTCCGTGCGTGGAGGCAATATGGTCTCACGTTTTAGACGTACTGCATGCGAATCTACCTTTTCAGTCTTGTGCTCAAAATTTCCTTTAAAAGTCTTACAAAATAGTAAAACAAAAGCTAACGAAAAACACAAAAAGTTTCGCACAGAATTCACACCATATACGAGGAAATAGGAGACAAAGAAGAGGAATGGAAAAGACACATTTTTAATAGAATTGGTCAACCTGGAAAACATGCACAAGAAAAATCCATGCGACAACTCATAAAAGGGACCGGAAACCCTGGATTTATCATCAGGCGCTTTGATTGCTTTAGTTTCCTTAAAATTCTTACGAGTACTTTTTCCCTTCTTCCTATTCACCTTATTTACTGGAATAGGGCTAGTTTCAATCTCTCTGAGATAAATAACTTCGTCTTTCACCAGCATAACCCTTTTGCATAAATCTAGTCTACCTTTAATTTTTTCCATTAAATCAACACCTATTAATCCATCACACGATAGTTGCACATCATCATCCACAATATAAAACCTGTGTGAGTAATTAACACTTCCTATCTGAAATTCACATTCATGAGTGCCTAGGACCGAAATAGCGTGACCAGTGACTCCACATAACTTTGTCAGAGGGGGTTTAAGGGGGGGCAAAGGAGGGAGGGCTTTCTTCTTTATCATAGATACTGCCGCTCCAGTGTCAATGAGTAGAGAGAGTTCCCTCTCGGACATTATAGCTCTCACCCCGAATCCTCGGCTGCCTGGAGGGAGTGCAGTGGCGACCGCTTGGCTGGTGGGGTCCTTGGGTTCAGTGGTCCTCTTCTCTATCGCCTCCTTGGCGCCTCCTCCACCGGTCGAGGTCCCCCGGCGAGGGTAGGTCCGTTTGGGGCGCTCGTTCCTCTTGATCCTTGGCCTCCGGGCTGCATGCGTGGGTTGAAGCGGGATGGTGAAAGTTTCCGACGCTCTGGTGGTGATGGCCAAGCTGATAAGGGGGGCGGAGGTTTCGGAAAGGGAGGGTAGGTGTTTCGTCCATCCCAATTTGTGTTTGGGTGACCGTATTCGCGAAAGCGAGAAGGGGAAAGGTTGATTCTAGGAGGAAGATAGGGGGAGGATAGGTATGCCTGGCATTCTCGAGCAAGATGGCCGTCTTGCCCACATCGGAAGCATCCAGAAGAGGGAGGGGCGCGGCAGTCGCGCGCGAAGTGGCCTCTCTGCCGGCACTGGAAGCATTGCAGATTGTCCCGCGGCGTGGATGGGGAAGGGGGAATATTTGCACTGGGGCTAGAGGGATTGGCAACGTTCACTCTGTTACACGTCATAAATGACACTCTCCCTTCACTTTCTTCTTCGCGACACGCAATTGAAATCGCCTCATTTAAGGTCTTTGGGTCACGCACACGCACAAACCTGCGGATCCCAGGATTTAACCCATCAATGAACTGATTTAATACTAAATCATCTAATGCTTTGTCTCTTCCAAGTCTTTCCCTTGGATCGACCCCTTCCACACGCGAACCGTCCCTCAGTTTAAGCAAACGATCAGAAAAATCGCGCACACTCTCCGTCCGTCCCTGGATACAATTTATTAGCCCTCTTAAACTATTGGCTGCCACTGGTCGGCAAGAAAACCTCTCGATTAACAATACTTTCAATTGTTCCCATGACAAATCTGCTGCACATGAATTTAAAAATTGGCTAGCACTGTTCACAGTCTTAAGTTTCAAAATAAGTAATTTAGTACGATCCGACCATCGCCCAAGTTCAGCAGTGGCTTCAAAAGAAGCGACAAAGTTCTCAACGGTAACGCCGTTCTCCCCTGAGAATTCCGGCACTAAATGCACTAATCCTGTTACACTTGGAGTGCTCGTTTGAATTACAGGCTCCGCCATTTCGATAAATATTTAGTGTCTGTTTCCTTTAAAAGAGATATGTCTTATCAATGGAACATTGACACCTGCGAAGAGCTTTTGAATTCTCCTGCAGTATCTTGGCACGAAATCCTATAGGATTCCTAAGTATCCCACCGGCTGCCACCAAATTGTCGTGCGCACGCGACATGAATTGACGGATCACTCCATGACGCTGCATACACATTTAAGGGATCTTGCCAGGTTGTCAGCCGACCAAAGATTAAGAGTATCTCAATCAAGTTTTAAAATAAGTTTTATTTCACAACGGCAGTTTGTACACCCAAGTAGTGAAATAAGGCGGGGAGTGCAAATCTTTTCGAAGCAGAGAGAGAATCGACTGTCTTAAAGTGGGGCTTCTTATTGGTTACGGCTTACCGTGGGTTTCTCTTCAGGATGGCGGAACTAACCCGCAATAACTAACACCGAACCTTGATGATGATGAACTCCCCCTTGTCCTTCTGTGCACTTCCCTTTTATTCTACATCGGCCCAAGCTGGAAGGGGAGGGCCTCCGCTAGGCGTCCACACCTCCAAGATTAGAACCGAAAGTTGAACAAATATGAAAGGGCACATCATGACACAAGGCAACGGAATCCCACGGGACTGCGGGGAAAAGCAAAATAGAAATAGCTCCCGCTACAAATTGGGAAACGAGGTTAAGTTGTGAAAACAGGCAATGCTCTCTCTCTCTTCCTCCTTCCGGCAAACGGCACTCATACACCGCACCTTGTGCTCACAACAACTCGATTTATAAAACTTAGAAACGTTTTAAGGAATTTTAAGACTGACAATGAGACGACGGCAGAGGATCCGGTAAAACAGTTTATTTTCCATGGTGTCATAATCGAAAATAACGTAAACGAATGCACTCAGTAACTTCCCACACACTGTTATTGAAACTATTGCATAGGGCTTTAATGTTAGTCCTAGGGATGCCGAGGGAGATAAGATGTGGCGATTTCATTGGACGTGGGAGGAATTAATGGTTGAAATTTAACATCAATGGTTTTAATAAAGCAGTGGAATTTTACTAGCAACAAGTGTTTTTGTTTACGTTATGAATATGTCATTCCGCGAAGTCACGCTTAGTAATTCTAAATTCCTCTGACTCCATCACCTCTCGCCATATAGCGTTCCCTCAGGAACTCAAATCGGTCTTTCCTTTTAACCTTCTGAATCCAAAATGGTTAATTCACGGAGTTTGGAAGTTTATTTCAAATAACAGTCGCTTTGGATCAAAGAATCACTAATTGCTCTCCTAGACCTTCATCTGTCAACATAACTGTTTCCCGATATAGAAAATCACGGTGCTGAAGTCGACTTAAAGCTCAAGTGTAGCTACCGCACCACATTTAAGATTATATTTAAGTGAAGTCACTTAAGTTAAGTGTGTAGTGTAGACAAGGCATAATGCATTAATTTAATATGAATTTAATTTAATCTTCTACAATTATCCTATAATCATAGTAATAGAAACGGGCAGCTGTAGTGTTTCACAGGTACAATCGTCAGTTCATATTATTCATTTCTCCAGCTGCTCGCTCGCATTGTATGCCTTCCATAAAGCGTAAAATTCGGCCTCGATACCGTAAGTAAATCTTTTATTATTTCCAAAACATCCCTCCTGGTATTGCGATTCTAAAGATCGCTTCCTTTCTATTTAAGATCAACTAATTATTACGGATTTCCTAGTTGAGAGCTTCCATCGCCTATCACTAAGACAAATTTTTGCTCATATTTACCTTTAGGGCCACACCAGGCGATGAAATAGACGATCACGAACATATATATATATATTTGAAATAATGTTTTGTGAATTCACTTCGTGGTATCGTGATATTATAAATTTAAAACTTAACCTTTTAGTATTCCATACAATACTAATGAAAAAACTCAACCGGTTTCGATCTTTTCAGGTCCTTATCTAGAGGTTTACGATTAAGATAACGACCTGAAAAGGTGGAAACCGGTTGGGTTTTTAATGCATACTGTGTGGAATACAACAAAGTTTATTTTTGTGTCCATAATATACATAATTATTAATTAAAATACTCATGCAGACGATAAATAAGTTTAACGTATTTGGCCTGTGTGTCAGCGCTTGGCGATGCTTTTTTGTCAAAGGCCCTGTGATTGGTTGGTTTCATCCAATTGGATGAAAATTTAGAACCTGTCCTATCCATTTGTACAAATCGGTGATTTGTACAAACGATAGGACCAAAAGCCAGTTGGACAAAATTTTGACCGTGGGACAGGGTGCGCGTCAGTTGCATCAAATTTTGATCAAAATATTTTGACGCAAATTTGACCGTGGGACATCGGCTTAAAGAATTTGCCGGTCGTCCACGAAGTAACGCGCCAACGCCTTCGCATAGAGTAATTTTTAAACGGTCAATTATGCGATGCAAATTGAGCTGCGCGCTAGCGCTACTAAAAAGGGATGTCAACAAATCAGCATTCATATTATTTAGGTAAGTAATTTAGTTGTTGCATAATTTTTTACTTAGCAGACAGCTCTCGTGTTATATATATATTGCGATGGTGGAAAAAGGTCTAGCGCCGGCTTTGCAAGTGACACCTACGATTTACGTACGCTACGGAAAATTCTGGGAATAAATAATACCTATTAACAAATTTATAATTAGAAAGAAAGAGAGGATTGGATTAAAATAATTTTAAAAATAAATTTGCTTTATAACAATCAATTATATTTAATATATTGAATAACTTATTAAATATTTTCGTGTAATGTTGTACGTATGTACTTACAGAGTTTTCAATTAAAATTTTCAAACAATTTACGACATAATTTAATTTTTTATATTCTTGTCACAATACGTAAGAAAAGAGGATGTGGATTCAAAGATCATCTAAGAAGTGAATCTCATTTTATTAAAAAAATCCAGACGCGATTACTCTGTCAAATGTGTGAAATGTAACGGATAAATTTCTATTTTTCACGGCAGTATGATATTTCGAAGCACTTGGAGACGAAAGACCATAAAAGATATATAAGTACTGCTGCATCTTCCTCCAAAATACAGAAATTTTAGTAAAAACAATTTATGGAGACGAAGAAAAGAAACTAGCATTAGCAGTAGGATGTCTTTCCATGCTATTTTTCATAGTCATTCCTTTATATCTAAGGCCTGTACATCACAAGTTATCAAATCGGTTTTGCAGCGCACATGATACATAACGCCGTTCAAACAGCTGCTGTTTTGTGAATTTTGTGAAAAGAATTTTGTGAAACTGCGAAAGTCGCATGTATAAGAAAATACTTGGTTACTGTAAAACGCGCTAGTTACCTCTTTCGTCAGCTGTAAATAGAATTTTTAAATTATACCCCTCTATGTATTCCTACTTTCTATATCAGGTTTAATGTCCTAGAATTGTAGAAGAGAGTTTTGAAAAAGAATCCTCAAATTTAGCTAAAGTTTAAAAACAATCAAACACCTCTTTTTCAAAATGCTATTTAAGTTATTGAAGGTGATAAAATTTTTGGTAATCGAAGTAGCGAATGAAGTTAAAAATATCTGAATCAAAAGCGGTCAGAAAGTAATTTTGTTACATTAACCATCGGTAGGAGCATAAGCGAGCTCGAAGTGGGTGCAATAAATCATGCAAATATCATGAATCACGTTAAAAATTTCTATGGTAACTGCAAAGATTATTTAGAAGAGTGGACGCTATATTAAAATTATATTGAACATTTTTATCGGATTACATTAAAAGATGAACTCAATTGGAATGATGTTCTAAAATCATTCGATCACTGTGCATAAAATTTTCCATGTAATAATATTTCCAAAAACGATCTTTTTAATGAGGTATCATTATTTAAAAAAATATATTGGTTAGAAAAGGGTAAAATCTTGGGCTTCAGCACAAATCTTGATAGAGTACAAATGGTTATAAATATTTCATCATTTGAAACAAATCATAATCCATACAATATTGCCCTAAAATTAAGGAATATTCTTTGCCCTTACCACAAGCAATTGCTGCGACAGAACGCGTTTTTTCTACTGTAAATGAAGTGCGTGCATCAGATAAGCAATTCAATGTGTGAAATATTACTAAACAAATTCGTGTGAAAAAATTCACGACCTTTTCCGCAAAAGAAATGAAGAAAAAAAATCACTCAAATATAAGAAATATGCCAAAGAAAAAATTTCACTAAACTTAATTTTTAATGCATAATATTTGCTATTCTTTTTGCCACCCTTATGACCTTGACGGTGACCTTACTAGGTCAACGGTTGAATTTTCGTAAATGAAACTGTTATTTTCGGGTTTATTGGGTCCGAAAACCTGAGAATTGACATCTTGGTCAATGGAATGTAGACATTTTTCTATCTCGATTTTTTTTACATTAAAACCACATAAGGCAAATTAAAATTTTGGTTTGGACCCACATTGTGAGGTCAAAAGGTCAAAATTGTAAAATTTTGCTTACACTCAACAAAACTTAGGACCTTTCCCCATAAGTGTGCCAATTTTCATGAATTTTGCTCGATGCAAAGTTACTAAAATTACGGGTTAAAAATGACACACGACCGTTGGGACAGTCTTAATATTCATTTTCTAGGAATGTCACCGTTAGGTTAATCTACTAGTAATAAGTAATATTTCTAAAATAATTTTGCCTTTTTATGGACCCCTCCCATCATCCTTTGTGAGATATCGTGGGATTTTGCTCCAGGCCTTCTTTCTAATCTCACGTAGGATATTTCAAAATGCGAATTTTCAGTGTAAATACGTTAATCTAGGCTTCATTGTGTTGGGTTTATAAATAAAACGATTTGTTTAATTATTTTTATTAAAGATTACCGAGATCGCAATAAACTGGTTTTTGCGGAAAAAATTACGTGATACTTGCCAGAACCCCCTCTTTTTACCTAGAGAGGGTGAAGCCACGGCCTAGGGGGAGGAAAGCCATGGTCTAGGGGGGGAAGCAATGATCTAGGAGGGGGGGCAAGCCAAGTTGTGACATTTTAGCATGGAAAAGATGAATGAAACCAACATTATAAGAACATTATAACAGCGCTTTATTAGTTTATGAGATTATTTCCTTGAAAAAATAGTTTTGTTTCAGTTACTTAACTTATACTAATACATATCATTTTTCGTTGGTTTGAAGAAAATTTGTTGAATACTTTCGTATCAATTCAGTACTGATTTTGCTTAAAGACTTGTGATTTTTGCTTCCAGGGGGGCAGCTGCTCCCCCTGCCCCTCGCTGGGTACGCCCATGTTTACATATGACATTCTTAATCAATTTATTTTATACGATCGCTTCTCGGTTTATCTTGATTTATTTAGCTTTTTGCGCAGATTCAAGGCTATAAAATGCCTTAGTTCATCGTAAAAATGTATTTATTAAGTGTATAATCATTTTTCGTGCCCAATATCGTCACTTTTCAGCGACTTTGGGTCTGTACATCACAAGTTATCAAATCGGTTTTGCAGCGCACATGATACATAAGGCCGTTCAAACAGCTGCTGTTTTGTTGCCCGCAGATGTGGAAAATATTGTCATTAAAATATATTTCTATTTCTACATTACACTGTGCGTCTTCAAATGCTGAAAGAATTTTGTGAAACTGCGGAAGTCGCATGTATAAGAAAATACTTGGTTACTGTAAAACGCGCTAGTTACCTCTTTATTCGTCAGCTGTAGATAGAATTTTTAAATTATACCACACCATGAATTCTTACTTTCTATATCAGGCTTAATGTCCTAGAATTGTAGAAGAGAGTTTTGAAAAAGAATCCTCAAATTTAGCCAGAGTTTAAAAACAAACTATCACCTTTCTAAAATGCTATTGAAGTTATTGAGGGAGATAACATTTTGGTAATCGAAGTAGTGAATGAAGTTTAAAATATCTGAATCATAAGCGGTCATAATGTCAAAGCGGTCAGAAAGTCAAAGCGGTCGACTAAAATATCTATGACCTTTGACCCCCATTATGATTTTCGGAGGTCAAAATATATTGTTGTACGGATGAATGAACTGCGTAACCGACTCTGGGACCCTTCAAAACCTATGGTTTGACACGTTGGTTGTCATGATGGCCAGACATTTAACTCTATGACCTTTGACCCCCATTGAGACCACGGTGGTCAACAAATCAACAATACGGATCTATTAACTGAGAAATCGACTTTGGCACCCTTGAAAACATATGGTTCGAAACCTGGGTGTCACGATGGCCGGACGTTTACCTCTACGGCCTTTGACCTCCGTATTAACCTTGGAGGTCAATTAGTGAATAATACGGGTATTTGGACAATACCAATGACTTGGGTGCCCTATAAAATCCATGGATCGACACCTTTATTGGTATGCTATTCTTTTTGCCATTCTTATGACCTTGACGGTGACCTTACTGGGTCAACGGTTGAATTTTCGTAAATTAAGGCTGCCGGGTACATCGGGCACTTTCGAGATGTGGATCCTTCCCCCCACTCCTCAAAAACTCGGCCTAGTGGCTAGCGAGCCTAGCCGACTAGCAAGTGGCCTTGGACTCGAGGGAGGGCACATAGGGGGCAGTGTATAGGGAAGGGAGGGGAGGCGATGTGGAGGAGATGGGGTTTAGATGACTGAAATTTTGGGAGCCCTCTCGCCAACTTGGGACTTGGGTTTGTGACTGCTGAACACCTAGCTATATAGCCCAGTGTCACCGCGCTCCGCCGCATGGAAGTAGACGTATCTCAAGGCAACACGGCGGTCTTCGAGATTGGGAAATGGATATTATTTACGGAAGTGTAGAGCACAGAGATTAGTGAGATTTCGTCTCCAAAAACCCGGAAGTATTCAAATATTTTTTTTTTATTGATTTGGTTACTAATTAAAGCAATCTCCTGTAGTAGCGATATAATCCGGCAAGTAAGAATTGAAAGGTACAATGTTATTATTCCTTGACATTTTTCAGAATATCGTTTGTTCTTCATGGTATTTCAACCCGTCAAAATATCTTAGAGATTTCGTTTTCAATGAAAAACGTTACTCCCGATGCATAAAAAAATTAATTTCCCACTTTTTCCAATTAAAATATTTCTGGAAGAAGGTAAAATGTTTTTAACTTCTCCGCCATGAGGTTTTCCCATAAAACCTTGTCCCTCTAATTTTTTCTTACATAAATCCACGTGGAATACAAAAGAAAAATATACAATGCCCCTTTCGTGAAATATTCTGTTTCCCCTGGATTTCATGAAAACCTGTGATCTTCGCTTCAGATAAATATTTCCTTCCCGGATTTTACAGTAATCATCAAGTGGAGAATATCGGGAGGAAATTTCGTCTACCTAGAGGCTGCAACTGGACGTTAGGGATGACGAAGACGCGTGTTATGGTATTTTAGGCACTTTTACAATTTTCATAAAAATAATTCGTACAAAAATATGTGTCAAAATTTATGTATTATTACTAAAGTAACCTACCGATTTAGGTAGGTTTGTAATGAGTATTTACGAAACATTCTGGCTGTACTTCCTCCTTTCATGGATTTCCTCTTCAATTCACTATGAAATTCCTTTCCATCAAATTTCTTATTTCCTTCCTATCTCTCGTTTACCCAACATTCTTTCCTGTAACACAGTTTTCTCTCCTCCCTTACTATGTCCTACACTTCGTCGTTCTTCCTCTTCTCCGTCCGCTTCACTTTCTCCGTTCTTGTCCACCTACTTTTATCTTTTGTCTCAAGCGTAGCTCGTGAATCTTTACGAACCGCATAAATAATAAATTAACCAATTTATTTATATTTATCCGTGGAATCATCATTAAAAGCACATTCAACATTTCAAATAAATAAGGATAAAGTAGGAATCCCATTTAGGCCTTGCCTGTAGGATACCTCAACACAAATGACAATACGAATTGAAAAAATTAGTAATCTGAGACTAGATACGAAACATAATAAATGCTTCAACAAATAGCATTTTTTTGTTAAATCTCACCCTGTCGTGCAAAAAAATATATTGAGCATTAAAAATATATTGAGCACTATTAACAAATTATTTTATTTGGATTTTCTACACTAAGTTACCATTGATTTAATCTTTTCAAAAAAATATGTCAAACTATTTGATCCTCTTATAATTTCTGACCATCAAGAAAATAATTTTGTCTTACATAGATAAATGAGCGTTTGAACGGTAAAATTTGGCGTCGGCAAAATATAAAATTTGTAGATCTTAAGTTTAATAAATTGGTTTCAGGTTCTTTAGGTTTATATCCACTTATGGGGTAGAAAATTTTGAATACTTTGAAAAGGTAATGATGATAAAGGGAGAACTGTAAATCTACAAATATAGGGAAGGACGGTTCAAATTATATTTTATAGCAATCAGTAAATTGCTTTTTGGAGAACATTCGATTGCTCAGATTTTAATACCCCTCCCCAGCAGGTTATCAAGTGGTTTAATTATGATTGCACTAACATATTATGAATAGTTTTAATAAATTGTGGGTAAGATTTATTGCGAAGGGAGTAAAACGTCACGTGGATAAATTTAAATTTCCTAAAAATTTGGTTAACTTAATTATGACTTTAGTCTTCTTGTGAGTAATCCTCATGCCATATTCATCGCATCTCTTGTCTAATGCATCCACTATAGCCTTCAGCTCTCTCGCTGGCTGGCTAATCAACGCCTGATCGTCCGTGAATCTTACTGATTTTACATCATTCCTCCCACTTCTACTCCAGTTCCCAACTCATCCCACGCTTTTCTTACCATCGCACAGTGGTCGGAAATCGAAAAACGCCGGACAAAAGTCCGAAATGGCTTTTTTTGAGGTAGACAATTGAAATTTGGCACTAATACGGGGAAATAGTTGCTGATTTTGAAATAGCAAGTCATTTTTATTAAGTCTCAGCCGTTACGGAGTTACGGAGGCTTAAACATGACGAAATTTCGAAAAACACGCCATTTATCATTTTTCTTCGAAAATGTAAAAAGTTACGCAGATGGTAGAGCAGTGGATGGATTTTCATGAAATTTTTAACATGTTCATCTGTCATTATAGTTTCTTGCCTGTACTTTGCATAAGTTTCAGACATTTTTGTTGATATTTGTGTGCTGTAATGTACCAAAATGGCGGAAGCTTTTTTCAAGCAAAATTTCACTTAAAGCAGTCATTATCTTTTTTATAAGAAATATGTATGTCGAGATATTTCGTAAAAATACTAAGAAAACATATTTAAACGTTTGTCTGCAAAAGGTTTGGGAAAAAGTTTGCGGCCCTGAGAGAAAATTCGAATTTTCGACCGCGCGTCGCGGTCCGGCTCCACGCGGCGGACCCCGGTAATATCGATTGCGTGTGATGGTTGAAGTTGTTTGCACCTAAATTCCTCAAATTTGCCTTTTTCAAGCAAAAAACACTTTTGTGGATTTACTAAGGTTCTATATCGAAGATATTTTGAAAGCAGTATTGGTCATTAGGTCATAAAATGGCGGACATTTTGCTAGGCAAAAGTTAACATAAAGTAGTCATTATCTCTGGTTTTAGAAAAATGTATATCATGATTTTTTGTCAGGGTATCAAGTAAACATAATTTTAAAGTGTTCTGCAAAAATCTGCGGAAAAAGTTTGCGACCCTGAGAAAAAATTCCAATTTTCGATCGCGTTTCGCGGCCCGGCTCGGCTCAGCGCGGTCTCGAAACTCCGACTCCCCGCACTGACGAATTTCTGAGGACCTTAATGTCCTGTATTCGCCTTACTCAAGACATCCATGCTGTCAATGATAACCAAATGTCATATATTTATTATCATGGAGGGATACTATATCCAGCGCATGTGTTTGTAGACTGTGATGCCTAACTGTGATGAATATGCTTTTCTTCGGTTACTCTACGGCATGTTTCCTCAAATCATAAGCGTATGTGACTTCATATAAGATGAATAGCGGGGCGTTTAGATGCTACGGTACGAAATATTACATAATAAACATGGTAAACCTCCCGGATAAGATTTGGTATTTTGCTGTGCGACTCCAAATTAGCTGGGTTCTACATGCCTGCCCTGTACTTTCATGGGGTTTCGAGGAAAGAATGGTGTCCCGCGGCGTATTTCCTGTCCCCGACCGAAGTGAGAAGGTTCGAAGTGCGGATTAGCCGGGGTTGTGAGGAAGAAGAATAAGGCTTTGTCAAACCTTCTTTCTCTTCTCACTCCCAAGGCGCCTTCAATGGTAAATTTGTGGTCAGACAAGGGTTTTCCCGAATTTCCCTTTCCACACCCTCATTGCCCTAACGTAGCTTAATGCTAAGTGGGAGGCCATTTCTCGTCCTTACTCCGTGAAAGTACTAAGCAATGAAAGAGAACCCAGCTCTTTTGAAGGAACTGATGTTATGTTATGAGTTTAACCTAATGGATATCTTATACTTTTAATTTTCCCGGTCATTCACACATGCTCAGACTCTGTTTAATGGATTTCTCGTTACCTAAAATGTTTCGTTTTCACACCCTTAATCCTTATCAAAACACCATCATATCTCCCTCTCTCATTTTCACCACCATTTTTTTTAATGCAACGGACTCAATTTTAGGAGATCCATAAGATGATGATGAAATCACATTGAAATTAACGCCACCTTGTCTTCCATTTACGACGTCTACAGAAATTCGGTATCTGATATCAAGTTATCCGTAATTCTCAGAACATGCTGTCATCAATGATTGGAAAAACAAAATTCTTACTTGCTAGTCCTCTGTCAGATCCTGATCACTTTCACTCTCTGACTCCATCTCTCCTTGGTCATCTATGTGTAGGAGTCCTCTCCTTCCCCTGGCAGCCTCCGATGCCTCTTCGGCTCCAAAGGCATACCAGAGGAAAACAGTGGATCTGAAGTTAATAGCAGTCTTTTGAAGAGGTCGTCGTTTGTGGCAACTCTGGAGTGCTTCCTAGTGAACCTTTCACGAAACTTTCTCCTATCTTTATTCCGAGCCTCCATCGCCTCTTCGGACAGCTGACCCAAGGGAAGAATTGATTCTTTCGAAATTTCGCCCCCATGAAAGAGTACCTTATGGACAGTGATTGGCATATAATACCAGGGGTAGAGATCCACATATAATTCTGCAGTCCTTATGCAGTACTGCGAAAACGCCTCGTTATTGAGTGGTAGACCGCTGGATATGGCCTTCAATATAATTGAAAAATGTTGAACTAGGTCATAGCTAACTCCTGGAATAAAAACATCGCAAAATCATTATTGAAAATTTAGCAATGAATTAGGCTATCGTGTGGTGTGATATAAGTGATACCAACCTATAAGTAATTATTTATTTGATATAAGCCATTACCTGTTAGTTCTGAAGACAGTTTTGGGGAATGAAAAAAACGCCTTGCAGTATTCCCATCATTTGTATTGCCTGACCCGGGTCTGGGCACATCAACAATTAAACCCATCCTTTCTCTAAAAGCTTTCTGTATCTTTGTCTTTCTCTTAGAAATTTGTTCTTTTAGATGACCACGAGCCTAAAGAGGAAAATCATCGAAATTTAGTGATAGTGATTTATTCTTTTACATCTTTGAGGTACTATGTTTTATCTAGAGTAATTTTAATGCATTCTAACCTGCCATTGTTTAAAATCCATACGATAGGCTATATGTAGGATGCATTCAAAAAATCTGATGTAACAATGCAGAGTTGACAAACCGAATGAGTACTTGTCTACATCAGTCGGTCGCCGTTTCATCGCATTGATGTCATTCATTTCGGAAGTTTTTGCTCCGCAGATGTAACATCTCATGCTTGCACAGTCAGTCAATACATTGCAAACCTAAGAGAATATTTTTTAAGGTTAATAATTTAAGCCATATATTATTTTACTTCATTTGAGATTGGAATTGGCCTTACTTTTCCGTTTATCATTGTTAATAGCAAATTGAATGCTACTGAATAACCCCTAAAATTCAATTTATCCAATCCATCAATCTGTTCTTTGATGTAATCTCTCTCTGCTTTCGCAACTTCTCTAGTCTCTTTTAGCCACTGAAGGCGAATAGGCCGGCAAAATCTAAAGTACTAAAAATTCCCGTAATGATTCCAATTAGAAAAATTACAGATAAAATAGACACGTAAATCTCATTGGGGCATTCGTATTGTCATTTAGTAACCTAAGAGGCACCAGGGAGCTCATAAATAAATACTCATCTGATGAGTCAGATAGTTCCCACAATTGCTTATATTGGGCATGGCCCGAACTGCCATCAAATCCATATTTGCACACTAGTGTGCAATCTACTTCATCATATGAGGTTTCAGCAGTTGAAATGTATGACAGAATTCGCGAAGCTGTGTGATTTAAGAGAGTTTGAAGACTCACTTCGCACATGTTTTCAGTTACTCTGATTCCTTCGGGGTATGCCATACTTTTCGCGTTTAGGACTCTATCGTAGCTTGGATAAAGCTTGTGTCCATAATTTTGAGCCGAGCGCCTCAGTGTATTGTACTGACTCTTCGTTAGCTCAGTTGCAATAACGAGAGGCACAGCTTCTTCAGGGGTCATTTCCCTCAGGGGATTATCCCTTTTTCTCCATTTAGACAAAACTCTTCTCGCCCTACTAGGAGTGGTTGTCGTTACCTCGGAAATTAGTTCGGCGGCCGCAATATCTCCTTCCTCCCTTAAACTCAGAGAGGTTGCCAATGCGAGCTCCGCAGCAGAGGAAGACATTTTAATATTTTGGACCTTACGTCTTTTTGATCTCTCCGAGGAAACACTAAAATCTATTTCAGGCCTTCCCAGTGAACCTAGGAAGTAATTATTTAAAAGTAAATAACCCAAGAATAAAAATATTATGTCGTTCAATGAAAAAGAAAGGTTTTCACCGGATGGCACTTACTTGTCTCAGCAGAAGTGCTAGTCAAGTACTGACGCACGGTGTCAGGAAAGTTCATCGACTCCATGAGCCATGCGTTATTTCGCTTTAAAAATGTTTTTTTATTCCGAGAACCTCTATTCCACCTTTGCAAATAGGGCAACAAAAAGCTTATTCTGACAAATTCACGAAGACTTCTAATAGCGTCATCAAATTGACCTAAATCAAATCTTCGCACAAGAAAATCCACCAAATATTCCATTTTTTCAGTTGGTGATTTGAGCTTTATGCGCGCCCATCAATGTATTATGGAGATCAAGCCGTGTGATAAAATTGGAAGACATATCCAGTCAGGACTGAAAAACTTGTCTAAGGTCTGAAAATTAATGTAATAGAATGAATCTACCCATTCCACAAATTGTTCAACAACGATAGGCAACATAACACCAGAAAGTAGGGGCGAAAAATCGGTATTGAAGAAAGTTTGTAAAAAATAGTTCAAGGGACGTAAGAAAAATGGGACGAAAAAGCACGAATGACTAACACCAGGCAAAAACACATGGAATCATATCTTACCTCGAATAAGGTGTGGATTGCTGACGAAAAAAACACCGATGTAAACCTTAGAAAAAACACTCGGTAAGGATTCCTATCACTCACACTCAATATCGCGAGTAAAAAAATATTTTTTCAGAACAGATTTCTCCCAATTCACTTCACCACATCACTTCACCACAAATGCCAAGATAGAACTACTGCTCAACATGGATTTTCTTTAAAGGATAGGGAAGGTCCACCCAGGGAAAACCCATCATAACTGTTAAAGGGTGCGCGGTGTCATAAAAATTCCCTCAGGGACCGAGTCGCATGGTGCTGTGAAGGCGGAGGGATTTGGCGGCTTGCAGTTTGAAAATGCAAAGAGAGTGGAAAGGGAAAACAGCCAACCCAACACCCTTCCAACAAAGAGTGTATGAGTAACAAAACACCCTCATGTGCACTCAGGAATTGAAGGAGTTCATAATTACTCGGAAAATTCCGTGGAGTAACCGAAGAAAAGCATATTCATCACAGTTAGGCATCACAGTCTACAAACACATGCGCTGGATATAGTATCCCTCCATGATAATAAATATATGACATTTGGTTATCATTGACAGCATGGATGTCTTGAGTAAGGCGAATACAGGACATTAAGGTCCTCAGAAATTCGTCAGTGCGGGGAGTCGGAGTTTCGAGACCGCGCTGAGCCGAGCCGGGCCGCGAAACGCGATCGAAAATTGGAATTTTTTCTCAGGGTCGCAAACTTTTTCCGCAGATTTTTGCAGAACACTTTAAAATTATGTTTACTTGATACCCTGACAAAAAATCATGATATACATTTTTCTAAAACCAGAGATAATGACTACTTTATGTTAACTTTTGCCTAGCAAAATGTCCGCCATTTTATGACCTAATGACCAATACTGCTTTCAAAATATCTTCGATATAGAACCTTAGTAAATCCACAAAAGTGTTTTTTGCTTGAAAAAGGCAAATTTGAGGAATTTAGGTGCAAACAACTTCAACCATCACACGCAATCGATATTACCGGGGTCCGCCGCGTGGAGCCGGACCGCGACGCGCGGTCGAAAATTCGAATTTTCTCTCAGGGCCGCAAACTTTTTCCCAAACCTTTTGCAGACAAACGTTTAAATATGTTTTCTTAGTATTTTTACGAAATATCTCGACATACATATTTCTTATAAAAAAGATAATGACTGCTTTAAGTGAAATTTTGCTTGAAAAAAGCTTCCGCCATTTTGGTACATTACAGCACACAAATATCAACAAAAATGTCTGAAACTTATGCAAAGTACAGGCAAGAAACTATAATGACAGATGAACATGTTAAAAATTTCATGAAAATCCATCCACTGCTCTACCATCTGCGTAACTTTTTACATTTTCGAAGAAAAATGATAAATGGCGTGTTTTTCGAAATTTCGTCATGTTTAAGCCTCCGTAACTCCGTAACGGCTGAGACTTAATAAAAATGACTTGCTATTTCAAAATCAGCAACTATTTCCCCGTATTAGTGCCAAATTTCAATTGTCTACCTCAAAAAAAGCCATTTCGGACTTTTGTCCGGCGTTTTTCGATTTCCGACCACTGTGCATCGCCTCAGCATATACTCTAGAAAGCAATGGAGATAGCGAACAGTCTTGCCTTACTACTCGGCCAAAGCTTGCCCTCCCAGCTTCTCTGTCCGCTACCTTCACTTGCGCAGTCTGGGCCATATGAAGATTACAAATGAGTCGCCTATCCCTCCAATTGAAGCCTATTTTCTTGAGAATATCCATAATTTTGTCCAGTCCACTCTATTTAATACTTTTTTCAAAATCCACGAAGAAGGCAAACACAACCTGATTATAGTCTAGGTTCCTCTTCACCAGCGACCTCATTACCGCAATTGCATTTTCACTTACCTTTTCTGAATCCAATCTGATCTTCGCCATAGTAATTGATAGTCCTTTTCTCTATTCTTCTTTTTAATATCCTTATTACCACTTTAGCCTTATTGTCCATTGTCGCGAAATCCTCCCGCCAAGGCCCTTCCTCATACATCTTGCGTACTAGTTCGAATAACCTTCTCTTACCATTCTAACCTAGATTATTCTGCAGCTTACATGGGATATTATCCACCCCCACCACTTTCCTAGGTTTCATATCAGGGAGAGCTCCCTCGATTTCTATGTCTTAGAAGCGGCCTCTTCCTCGGCTCAAGATTATGCTACACCACTGCCCCTTCTACATGTTAAATCTTTCCTGCCTGTTTCCGCTGTCATGCAGATCCTCCTCTTTCCCCATCCATCTACTCTGAATCTCGATTTGCTCAGTTAGCATCCTTCCATTTTTAGCATTAATTTTTGACATGGCTTGTCCTCTTTTGCCGCCAGATAGCGACTTCACCTTGATGTACAACGCGTCTACCTCTCGTTACTATTGAACCTTTTCCATTTCCTCTCAATGTCTCTCCTTGTTTTCCACCAATTCTTTCTCACTTCTTGGTTTCTCACCGTAATAGATGATTAATTTTACTTAGAATTCTCCCTGTACTGTGTCTACATTCTTCCACTTCCTTATTACCGCCATATATTTTTTAGTTTCCTTCGTTATCAAAGTTTTCTTTGCCATACGAATCTCCAGAAGTTAGTAATCTCTCCTTATATTCCCATTAAAGTTTTAATATTCTATTTCCTCACCTTCATTTTTTCACAAGTCTTTTGAATATTACGTTTCGTTTCGTTCACCTTAGGGAGAATGCGCTAGATTTTTCCTTATTCCTAAACCTCTGTTTTACTATTATGTGGTCTTTCTGGTGTATCTCCGTATCCCTTGTCCCTTCCTGGTGGACTTTCGCACTTTAGGATTATTGGACCAGGCCTTTGTGATGAATAACTTGTTTCTACTGCAATATTTTATTGATTTCTCTCCCCGCTCGTTTCGCGTTCCCTGATCCAAAATATCCTATTTCGTAGCCCTTCCTTCCTCCCCGACTGAGGCGTTATAGTTCCCCATCATTACTTGATTTTTTTAAACCAGGGATTTCACTTATTATTACCTCGTCCACTTCTTTCTCCATATGAATGTTAGCGGACTTATAGACTTGAGCTGCTACTAGGTTGGTAGGTCGTACCTCAAACTCTACAACCAGAATCCATATCGCTTGCCGGATTTATTAATACCGTTGTCTTGCTCATCTTCCCAATTAATACTGAAGCTACTTTTGAAGTTAACTTTCCTCTCTACCATAACATATATCCACCACTATATTTATGTGGGATGGGAGGTGGCATAAATTGTACCAGCATTATATGTGCAGTTTCTGCGTCAGATTTTGTTTTGTTGGTCTGCGGAGTATCTTCTAGATCTGTATTTGTAGCATCTCTGGAGTCACAATAAATTTTATCAATTTGTTCATTACCATGTATTACAATGACGCCCGCTATGAGATGGATAAAAATATTGAGTTATCAGTGCCAGCAATAAAATAAGTTTCGAACAAGGGTGCAATACCACTTCACCAATGCTTTCTTCATGAAAAAAATACGCTTTCTCTTCTTTGCTTTTTACTTGCATATCTTATTTTTTCATATGTTAATGCAATAGGCATGGCGGTACTCCGTAAATAAATTTTTAAATCCCTATTCAAATGCGATTCCCGACAGAAGTCTTTCATGTAAAAACTAACGAAGCATAAAATATCTATTGCAAAAATTAATTTTATAATTCTTTTTACTATTTTACTTTTATAAAATACTACAGATAAATTGATTAATAGGTAACGATGCACGACGGACTCAATTATTTTGGCTATTTTCAGGCCGTATATCGTTGGTGGACGTTGTTGCCAATGTTAGAATGGGCGTGAATGTTCACATAATCTATGTACGCATAAAAAGTTAATTGTTAAAATTGTTAGAAAGTTATTTTTATAAGTGAATATGTTACTTTGTTCTTCTGGAGATTCTGGAGACGATTACTTATTCTACCAAAGCTTTCAGTTCGAGACGTGAGTAAAAAAAATATAGCGTTAAAAAAGATGCTTTTTTCGGCGTATTTACTGCAAATATTGGCTTCGCAGGTAAATCGACGAAATTGTGTACGAGAAGGTGGGCATGTTTTATTAATAATAAGAGCGTATAAATAAAATTCTAGAGTAAGGAAGGGCTGCCAGAGGCGGCAGACCAAGTGGCAACATCAATGGACACACGAACATCAAGTCAGTCTTCCGCCGCCTACGATCTAAGGTCCTGTGATGTGAACGTGCGGTTCAAGATACGCCCATAATAGCTACCCTGTTTTAGCACTTGCGTGATTTGAACTTGTATCGTCTCTGAGGAAGCGTCCAGTGCAAGCATAAATTCCAATGACTTCTATCCCGGATTAAAAAATTTCTTCGGACAGTTCCAATCCAAGGGAAATATAAGATTATTCCGATAAAAGAAACAAGCATTTTTCATAGTGATTTCATTCTAATTTGACCAGAAGTCCTTCAATCGATACCCGTGAAAATGTAACATTATTTGAAACTTATGCCCATTTTTTTCAATTTATAAGGCTTAGTTGACTATGATGAAACTGCGAGCGAAATTGTAGTAAAAACCAAGGGTCTAAACATTGACGTGAGACGAATAGGACAGTGGGAAGATGAGAATCAAATTATCGTATTTTTATGCAGCAAAATATCAAAATATGCGGTGTTGCGTAGATTGCGATGACGCGAGTGCGGAATCCTTTCCTCATTCGTGCATCCTGTTGCCTCATTCAAAAATTTTGGGTCCGTGAATCAATGACATAGTGTGCGATATGATATTCTGTTTAAGTTTAAAATAATGAGAGACGCAAAACTAGTCCTAAAATATATTATCTATATTTAAGTTTCCAAAAAACGACACTCATTCCACTGAAAAATTAGACCATTACCTTTTATGTAGGAATTACGAATTCAATAATGCTGCCATATCTTTTGCATTATAACTTACTTATCTAAGTTTCCGTTTCAATTGTTCAAATAGCCATAAAAGACGTCATATGGAGAAAAATTCTATTTTAGGGCTCGTAGAGTGCAAGTGTGGGTTGAAAGTGACCGATTTCCTAAATATTTTCGTGGCAATTGACAAATGCATGCACCGTAAAATTAGCATAAGTTTTTTTTATGACTTAAGCAAACATATTGCCATGCATAATGTATGGTACAAGTTGTCCATGAGTTCTTGACTTGCACGTAAGAAAAAACTTCAATTGGAAAAATTTGAAAATATCGGTAATAGAACACACGGATGTAAATCTGCACGCTGGTACACGATGCGTAGGTAATCTATGTCGTGACACGACCTATCAAGAATTATATTTGTTACATAATTTTAGGCATTGAAACTAATGAATTTCTTTAAAATAAACATTCGAGACTCATAAATCTATAGGTAATCTTTCATTTTTAGCAGAATGAATAGGTATAATTGATCTTATTTTTCGTATAAAATTATGGCCAGGAAGATTGTACCGATGAGAGGAAACTTTTACTCTCGAAATGAACTGATGCATCAGGGTACAATGCAGTACTGAAGGGGATATAAACTGATCAAGGTCATTTGTAGCAATCCTCCCCGCTGAGAATAAACCGGCATTACCGATAGTAAATGTACGAAGTACATTTACACGCATGTTATGTGGGAAATGCATCTTGGTTGTATTGATATGTCTTTTTGTAATTACATCGGAACAAAAGATTCACGGAAAAAATCATCATCGTATGGCAGTATATTGGCAATAAGATCATGTACTGTTAAATAGTACGCGGCGTTCTGCGCGTCTACCGTGAATCAATTCCTGTCCCTGAGCGTGTTGTTGAACTAGATTAAAATTCGGCTCCGAAGCGCGTATCACATATACAAAAGCGACCCTCACGCAGCAAAGAGCAATACATATCATTCCACTCGGCGGCTGGGCGGCTGCCGGCGAACTGAAGGCAACAGACTTCGTGCAAGCGTTGTCCCCCTCCATTGCCCCTTCTCCCGCCCGCTGAGACTCGCACAGTGGCTGAGGGCAATGTGAACGGGAGAATGTTGCTGCCGCGGAGAACGCAAAAATAGCGTGCAAAGGTTCGCATAGATTGACTTAGTGTCGCTATTATGAGGAGTATATTAATATGGTATGGATTAATAGGAAGATAAAGGATTATCATTTAAAAAGAACGTAAAAAAATTTGGGTTCCGTCATCACACACGCCATAGCAGGCAGCCAATTTTGCCGAATTTAGTGTTTTTCCGTGGTCAATATTGCAGTGTGAATAACGAGAAATGAAAAATTACGACGATCTTTTTAAATATCGATGTTTCTTCTTCGTAAGTAAGCATTCAAATGTTATGTGCATAGAATAACAGAGGCCTCAGACGAATCTGCCCAGACGTCTGCAGCGTACCCTGTAAACCATAATGGTTGCCACAACGTTGCAGCAACGTCTCACGGCAACCAACTGGGAGTTCCATGCAACGTTGTGACAACGTCTTATTTACTGCCAAACGTCCTCCGTACTACGTTTTCACAACGTCTTCACAACATCTTTGCAACGTGACACGTAACATGATTGCAACCTGCCTGCAACCTTCTGTAAACCATATAGGTTGCCACAACGTTGCAGCTACGTCTCACGTCAACCAATTTACTGCCAAAATTTAATCCTTACTACATTTTCACAAATCTTCGCCACCAGAAGCGTAACGTGATGCAACCTTTAATAAATAATACTTTAAATTGTGTCGTTTCAAAGGAAATTTTTTTATTATTCCTTATTTACAATTTGTTTTCCTTTCCTCCACCCTCTGATGCCTTGACTCAGCGTGCCTGAACCAGTCAATTGCCTTCTCCTTTATGTGCTTATGGCCATATTCCTCTAATGTGGGCTTGCAACGGAAAGCATCTGAAATTAAATTTTAGTAAGGATTTTAGACACAAGTAGTTTTATTGAACAGTTCCCATTTTGAAATAATTTTATAAGCACAACATACCAATAATACAGGCACACGTTCTGGTGGCACAGAACTGGATTTTTTTAGTGTTCATTTTGGAATGGCCGAAAAATGAAAATCTCCGACCAAGGTTATTGGTAAATAGGTGGTATAACATGCCGAAAACACCCTCAGTAATGTTATTCCGACCTCGTCTGCATAACTCTACAGTCTGAAAAATCAGAGGAATTTTTACAACACAAAAAACTCACAAATAGCTACTTATAAAAGCCCATCAAACAAATGACACTCAAAAGTTTTATTTTACCAGAGCTGCGTGGAATGGCTTTTTGAGGAGTTCCACCTCCAGGGCATCAAATTCTTCCATTGTATCCATGGGGAATTTCCAGGTCAATAATAAGTCGTTGTCACTTTCATCTGGCATCTGGCAGTTCGACTTAGCTCTTTTCAAAGCCCGAATTTCCTTTAAAATTTCCAGCTGCGTCTTCTCAATTCTCTTTAAATACTGAAGAAGGTCTTCAGAAATAACTATGGGACCAGAAGAAGTTTACATTACTAAAAAATATGTATAATGTACTTTTCATCTTATTATAAAGGTGAGAAGTAAATTGACTATAATATAATTAAGACAGTAGTTTTTATAGGGCCATTTTTAAATAGATGCACATAACCAATAAGATGTGATGGTCAGCTGATGAAATCAGCAGGATTAGTATTGCACTTGCCACCTAGGTCAGAGCCCACAAATTTGGACTTTCTATGAGGCAAGAGTTGGCAAATTACTTCATATGAAATGACAAACAAGGGTTTGAGACACGAGCTTGGCTGCATATACTTAGTCATTTTCTTGAGCGATTCTATTATCATTACTGTCATTACATGAGATCTTGAAATGACCTCGATAATTAAGGCGTAAGCAGTTAATTTTCCCACAAAATCCACCTGATAAATTTAAGGCTGGAGAGTGGTTTCTTTACTTTAGAGAAATAAAAGTTTAGTCCAAATGTTAATGAAATAAGCAAGCACAACAATAATTGAATGTCATTCAAAGAAAACAGAAATGATCTCATGATATTTTTTAGAACAGCCAATCTTGAAAATCATAGGAATGGTAATAAAAATAATCGAATGCTAGGGTTGTATTGAAAGGGAGAGTACTAACTTTGAATACAACCCAAGAGACTAGAGAGCATAATTCAATTCTGGGCGCTGGACAGCACAAAATAACAAAAGTAATGTCCTTGCAAGAATTTCAACAAAATGCAAGGATGGATTGCTGATAGCTCTCAAGGAAAATACCTAAGCTACTGACATATGTTGGTCTCATTGAAGTATTTAATTAATTGAAATTTGAAAACTTTACTTACAGCTTAGAGCCAAAAGAATGTGTGTCTGTCCAAACTTTATGTTCCCTTTAAGGCCTTCCAATAAATAATATTTTGCAATATCATCTAAGAATGATGCTCTCAACCCACGCCTTGTTGCATCTGGTGGAGTAGAACCCCCAACTCTTTTCAAAAAATCAATCTGAAATAAAAATTATTATATTAGGGATAATTCATTGAACCAAAGGCTGTACACATCCACTATGACAATTTTACATGAAGAATACTGGGTGTCCCATTTATCTTGATCACCCGAAATAACTTTTTGTCCAGATGGAAATTCAAAAATATGTCAAGCAAATGTTCATTAGCCGTCAGGGGGACATTAATTAGCATGATTGACTTCCTTGTAGCTTTATTATTTACAAAGATATGAACAGCGGTATGTCTTTTTAAAATGGCACCCTATATTTTATATTTGGCAGTTCATTTCCTCTCCTAAAGACTTATTCAAAAATGTAGCACAGTGGACCATTAACATAAACACAGTGTTATGAAAAATGTCTGACTCAATAGCACTTAGTGCAGGAAGGCGGGTATTGGAACTACTCCACCAGTCATTCATAAAAAATATAGGGTGTCATTTAAAAAAGACATACCACTCTTCAAATCTTTGTAGAAACAAAGATACAAGGAAGGCAGTCATGCTGATTAATGTCCCCCTGAGGGCTTATGAACATTTGCTTGACACATTTTTGAACTTCCATCTGAACAAAAAGTTATTTCGGGTGGTCAAGATAAATGGGATACCCTGCATAATTGGAATCAAGATCAAACAGTCTGCTTGCTTAGAAGAAAACAATATTAGGGAGCCAACGCATCTCAAAGTCTTTGATCACTCTATTGAAAAGTGCTTCAAGCAAACATAAAGGAAGATGAATCTAAACCATTTCCTATACTGGGCTGGGTATTAATAACATTACCACAGATAAACTGATATTCACTTTATCATTATGGCCCAATGGTTTTATCCCTGAGTAATGTGCACAAATAGACTTGCCTCCAACAAATCAAATCCCATTACTTATCCCCTCTTTAACAAAATCACAGTGACATCTTTAACTACAAAAAATTATCAAAAATGAGACACAAAATTGATTGAAATGTTTTCTTTTAATAACAATTACCTGATTGGAACTTTGATCCAAAACTTTTTACATCATCATGAAGATGTTTTTGACATGAAGCTACACTTAAACCCACTACACCTAAATGAAAAATAAACACTATAAAAAATGTAAATAACTTTAAATGACTCAATAAATAGTAAAGCCGAGAAGTTTTTCTTCATAATCCTCCCACACTACGGTGATGCAATGCGTCAAGCATTAAAATAACTTTAAGTTTATGCATATGCAATGTTTTTCAATCCACGGAAGATGGATTGACTGAGCTGTCTCAGGAAGTGTGAGAAGGTTGAAAATATTAAGAATATGCTTCATTTAAAATAAAAAATGTTGCAATAAGCAACACTTCTACTTACCCAGATTCTGATGAAGGAAGCAAAAGTAGAACTTCAGCGGTTGATAAACTTTTGTTGGAGAAGTTTCGCAAACATAACACTACAAAATTACGTAGTAACAGTAGATGATTGCCTAGGTGCTGGTGAAACAAGTAAAAGAAGAACTTAAGAGGCTGATATGCTTCGGCAGGATCAATTCCGCTCACGAAGAACACAACACAGTTCACGTAACATTATTAATGTGCACATGAATACGACAACGGCCATGGCCGTTGGCATGTTGTTTTTCTCTCGATGGAAATCGACTATTGGTGGAATCGACCATCGATGGTATCCACAATCGATAGCTCGACATCGCGGGCGGGAGTCTAAATCTTGGTAGGGGAAAAATTAAGTTTCGCCTTCCCAGTGAGAAATGGGTGGTGGAATCCACGTGGAACCCACGTGGAAATTACGGTGGAGATTAGGTGGAAATGTAACGTGGATACCACGTGTTTTTGGTCGTGGAATCAACGTGAAATCCACGTGGAAATTTGGTGGAATCAACGTGGAACCCACGTGGAAAGTTGGTGGAATCAACGTGGAATCCACATGGAAATTTGGTGGAATCAACGTGGAACCCACGTGGAAATTTGGTGGAAAAATTAAAATAGCCGTAGGTGCTCCCCCAAAACAATTAAACCCTCGACCACTATGTACCTGTTGCATTGGATTGTACGTATTGGTACTGTGTACCATGCAAATATGCCAAATACACAGGAGCTAATTATAGCTAATGTCCTTCCTTATACCATTCCAAAGTTGGAATGGTATAAGCTAGAGAATACATAGAGAATGGTCAGGAAGTTAAGAATTCTAACCAAACAATTTTTAGATAGCTCTTATTGATGATTTCACCCATGTGTATTGCCATGATTTGGTTCATCTAATCAATTTTTAAATAAGTTTTAATGTAAATAATAAGTTTAAATTTAAATGTTTCAAAAATGAGAAAACACTTTATTAGTAAAGTATTTTAAAAGTTTCAATCTAAAAAAATTTAATATAACAATTTAAAGTCTTCCATTCAATTCAATATCATCATAATCATCTTCGTCATCATATTCATCATCTTCATCGTCGTCACCTTCCTGCTTCCTTTTCTTAGCGTATTTCAGCCAATTTTTAATGGCTGACTCAGCCACAACCAGATCACTTTCAGGGTGTTTCAACAGAATTGCACCTGAAAAGAAAACCTTTTTTTACTTAGACCATAAAAACTGAAGTGAATAACGGAGGAGAATATATATGTTGAGTCACTTAAAGCTTGCAGCATATATCAAGAATTGTTGTCCCTTTAAATTCTAAATTTATTGGTGAATATTGTAAGAATGCCATTGAATTATGTATAAGGAAAAGAGTATGCTGGTTAAATATCATTAAATTTGATTATCATGGTGGCATCCTGATGATATGCAAAGGGTAAGATATTCTCTGAAGGATGATGAAAAATAATCTTATTGTTACGATTTAAAAATGATAATCAAATAAACTGAAGCTCACTATAGCATACATTAAATATTTATATCAACAGATATTTACCCAATAACGAGCAAGCTATTTAACTTAATCTCTTTCATCTTTAGCTACTCACCAAGAATTACTTCTTTTAAGCGAAGTTTATTAAATGCCTCTTTTGGAGGTTTGCCATTATAATTGAATTCTACTGCAAGTTTATTTGTCATAATTTTTCCCATCATTACAGATATAGATTTTGCATCATTTTGCAGTACATAGCAGCTTAGGTAGTCCATCTAATAATAGAAATATATATGTATATATATATATCAGAGTATACCTTCTCATATCACCAAATTTGTAAAATTAAAATTTGAAATTGAATAAAAAAGCAGAATATCATCAGCAACATGTGTTAAGTTTTAACTTTCAGTCGTTTGGTCTATGAAATTAAATCATGTAATACATAACATTTATACATACAGTAGCAGCAAAGTTTGACTTATTGTCCAGGAATCTTTCCATTTTCTCCAGTTTGACGTGAGATGTCACTGGAAAGGGTGGCAGGTTAGGAGGTCTTTCGACTCTCTTCAATGCAGGAGTTAATGTTCTATTTGTCTGGGCCTGATTCATTACCAGGATGTCCATTTTGCTGTTTAGCAAACTAATAATTTTTCTCTGGCTTCTTAGTTCCCTGAGAACAACATCCAAAGTACCTAAAACATAAAATTGAAATATTATTCCTTAATTACATGTGGAAAGTAGCATTCGTTTAATTAAAAAAGCAAATGTTAAGATTACCTTGCAAATCATCAACATTTTGTAGGGGTTGGCCAGAATCATTTCTGCCAATTTCTTGTGCAGCTACGTCTTCACCAGAGAAAGGCTGAAAATTACTGCTTCTTATTTTCTGCCTTTTTGCATTAACTGGCTCATCATTTTCCATTGATTCGCCCTTTTTTTCATTACTACACCCAATTCCTGTCTTTTGAATTGTGCTTTCAGCCTTCCTCCTTCCACTAGCAGTTGAAGTTGACGGCTGGTTATTATCAGCCTTCTTATGATATTTGGGAACTGCTATTTCCTTGTCAAAAAATGTGGCGGTGGATTCACTTTCTTTGAATTATGACTATATTCATCCTCATCAGAGGATGATTCATCATATCTCCTCTTTCTTTGTCTCCTCCTCTTGCCACATTCGTCACTCTCAAGGTTTGACGTCTCTTCAGCAAGCCTTGCCCCTTGCCTTGCTTCTAGATATGAGGCTGCAATTAAAATCCAGACATTAAAAGATAAGAAAATACAAACAGGATTTAAAGAAATAACTCAACCTTAGCCTTGACTTACCATAATACCGTTTCAAAATTGCTGAGTGAAGAGTCCAGTCACTCTGCGGACCAGTCTCCTTCCTTGCCATTTTTGTTACAAGATTTGGAGGAGTACTTTGTGGAGGCCAGTATATTTGTATTTTCTCTTTTGCTGAAGGTCGTCCATCTTTTTCAGAAAAATTAATCCACTTAGTTGGTGCAGCAAAAAACTCTACACCATCAACATCCTCACCTTGAAACTTCACCACCACAAACTGAAAAAAGGTGATAGTGACATAAGTAATAATTAGATTAATAGATAATTTAAATTTGTTGGCATTCATACATTTATGAATTACTGCTGCAAATATGATACATGTTAGTTTACCTCAAAATGAAATAAATGTCAGAAAGAATGAAGAAGAGGAATGCAAAGGAATCCGTCATCATCATCAGGTAGTAAAATACATTTGGATTGGACGTCATTGAAGTCAAAGTGCAATGTTCTGCCATCAAGTCTGTTAACTTTAAGTATGCCCAACTTAGATGAGTTTAAAGGATAATGATAGAAATCATCCTGCCAAAGAAACTTGTTTCCAACAAGTATCACTTTTCCTTCCTGACTATGCACAATATTTTTAATGATAATAATATCACCGGACTTTGTTCTGCAGCATGAATCATACTTTCTTTTTGTATTGTAAGTTATCCTATGATATTTTAACTTTTTGTACTGGATTCCTGGCACATCTTCAAAGGGATTTTTAAGTTTATGGATTAATTTAACATCATTTTGTGGCTCACTCAGAATCTTTTTCCTATCATCTCTTTGAAGTTCCCTGAATGCTAGCTGTTGCAGTGGTTTGTGGCCAGATCGGAGAGATTCTTTCAATGATTTCAATTTATTTTCAAATTTAAATGTTGAAAATTCCTCCAAAGCGCCATGTTCACGACATTCATTTCCTAAATGCTTTAGTGAATGGACATTATACGAGATGAAACGTTTGCCATAGGTTGATGCACAATGCTTAATAAATGCCTCCAACAATTCTTCTGCCTTCTCAATGTTCTCATTTTGCTGGACATGATAAGGGCTTGCTAGAATGAAAATGGCACAATGGAGAAGTAAAAACTGCTTGTAAATGTTCACATTAAATGCTCTATGTTTGAAAACTAACATGCCATCATAACAGAGAAGGCGTCTCCACTCTGTTCCCTTATAAAGTTTCCACTCCTGAAGGTTTCTTGGGGGTCTATTAAATTCACATGGAAAGCATGACTTGATTGACACAAGTTTGTCAGAAATTTCAGAGAATGCATTTCTATTTAGTTTCCATGGACCTGGCCACAAAATCCATGCTCCTACAAGCCTCTTGAAAACTCCCCCGTACACTAAATGGAAGCTATCCAATCGGAACTGAGAAACCATACCAGTTCCAATTTGTTCCAATGGAGTTCTCCATTCACCATTATCATGATCATCAATATCTGCACCAGGGGCATGAAGATGGTGTTCTAGTTGGTCTCTTCTTTGAAAAGATTCATCTGTGCGAAGAGGACAATTAAGCTCTGCATATGTCACTCGGTCCTCCACCCACTCACCAATCACAGTACACTTTTCACATGCAGCATATCCAGTGTGACCTTTGCATTGTTTAACGAAAGCTCTGGCCGGAGCATCAAGAATATAGTGACGAATGCGAAAAGGAAAAATCCTTCCATCATATTCATAACCTCCTTCCATGAGCTCCCCAGCCTCTTTCACAAAATCATTCAGGAACATATTTAAATTTTCAGGCTTACCTTTACCACAAAAAACTGTGATTGGAAAAGGCACCTGATATTTACCAGCAAGACACCCCAAAATAGGCCAAAACTCGGTTCTAGAGCTGGTGTGAAGAGGGAGTCCATCTATATTTATATCTATTATAATTTCCTGGTGTGAATGCAGGTATTTCCAAGTCAAAATTTTATTTAAACTTTCACGAATTCCTCTGTACCACAATTTGCCATTTCCTATGCTTTTGATTGGGATGCTCTTTGGTGTGTTGAAAAGAGTTTTATAGCTAGAAGGCAGAATAGGATACAAAGGCTTAAGATAAAACAACAGTTCATCAATTTTCCTCATAGGAACTCCCGATGACCCCCACTTTCTCAAAGATTCTAGTAGATATTTTACTTTGTCATCTTCATCATGAAATATCCCTGCTTCATCCATATTACCATTACTACCATCCTTTTTAAAACTCTGGTCAGGCATATTTATGCCAGAAAATTGTGATTCAGGCAAATGACTATAACCACCTGAAGTTGAAGAGCTGTGGTGAGACTCAATGTTATCAAAACTATTTTCACTGCTGATTTGTGGGTTCAACTGCTCACTTTCACCTGAGGTAAGGGGATCAAATTCGGCACTATTAGCACTTCCACTGTCGCTTTGAATTTCTGATTCCAGGTGGGATGAAAAACTCCTCTCTTCATTGATAAATTCTTCCCTCTCATTTCTTCTTAGTTCTTGAACCCATCTTTGCACTTTGCTTGCTGCAGCAACTAGCCTAGATTTTTCACTAGATATTTTTTCTGCTCGCCGTTTTAGCGCTCGCTCGAAACCCTCGAATATACAAGAAAGAACAATATTTTTAGATAATACTGATAAAATAATTGAAGAGAGAATGGTACTGATAGTCAAGCACTTCATGCTCTCCTCAAAATGCACAAATGGTGAAGACAAACAACACTTTTCTTTATCTTAAAAAAATGGGCAGAGGAACAAGAAAACACATGGAAAGACGAAACTTAGCGGTCACATTAAAAGTCATTAGTAATTTTTCAAGTCATTTGTCTGTATATACCCAACAGTAAGTTATAATTAATAGCCACCGTAGAAAATCATGATGTAGATGTAGATTGATGGGAATAAAACAGATCATCTCTTGCTCACTTAATTAACTTTGAAAATTGTATAATTGTCTGTTCTTTATAAGAAAATAATTTAGGTACTCCAAAAAACATAATGGTATTATGATTTCATTATTTAATACTCACAGGTTTAGCGTTTTCCATCCTTCCCCTAAGGCAAAACGATGACTTCGGATTCTGGATTTATTAGCTATCAGACTTTATTAGCTAAATGATCGTCCACACGTTCTGAGAAAATTATTAGCGTTGATCTGGTTAATCCAAACACTGCTGTAGGGCAATTCAGTTATAACTGTTGACGTGGTTGCTAAGGTGAAAAATATTGCATTGTTGCTATTCGCTTAGCCATTTCGAATATCGCGCCCGTGGTCGCGCCGCGAGTTTTGTGAACGAAAATTTTTGTTGACGACCGTTGTCAACGAAAAGTTTCCCCGCGTAAACAGCAGACCACAGCAGGCGACGGAATAATATATATTATAATAACATACTGTAATATATGTTATGTATTTACATTGCCGTGCGAACAGTAATGTTCATTATCGTTGTGGACGTAGTTTAATTTCGTTCAAGTAGTGTTTATGCATATTTAACTGCATATATCACGTAATTTACATCGTTCTTGTCTAGCATATAATTCTCAGGTTCTCTTTCCGGAATGTACCTTTTCGAGTTGGAGGTAATGTTATCTGTCTGTGTGCAAATGTTTTTTTTTTCATATTTGTCGCTATCATCCGCTTAATATATTATCTCTCGAGTAAGCTACATATTTTCTACCATTTATCTAATTGGATACTTGGGCTGAAAATGTGTTGACGTATATTGTTTTTAAACCATGTTTACAAGACGTTTTCCCGTCATCTGCTTCACTAATTGTAGATGTTGCTGAGCGTAGATATTTTAATATATAAATGTATTAAAAATAGCTACACTTGAATGAGAGTGAGAGTTTAGTGGTGTTATTCAGGGCAATCCTACCTCGGACGTATGAAATATTGAATTGTCCTAAATTCGTATTACGTAAATTGATTTTAAGTATGTTTTATTAGTCATAGGATAGTCGTAATAATTTCACAAATGTCGTGTTAAAAACTCTATTATAAATTCATCGATTGTTTTGCTCCGGTATAATCCAAATAATAAGATATCATTGCCATAATCATGGTATAATGTAAAGCATATATATACTATAGATGAATATTAGTGTAGATTCAAATGGCGAGTTCGGAGCAGGTTTCAAGAACTTAGGATACAGTATACTAATGTCACTTCTAATACAGAGGAGGCAAACAACTTGTAGCCCAGTGAGAAATGGGTGGTGGAATCAACGTGGAACCCACGTGGAAAATTAACGTGGATACCACGTGTTTTTGTCGTGGAATCAACGTGGAACCCACGTGGAAATTTGGTGGAAAAATTAAAACAGCAGTTGGTGCTGTCCTAAAACCATTAAAACCTCAACCACTCTATATCTAAACCTTCTATATATGTGTCTACGATTTTTCATGTGCTCTCATGGCTGCCTTTCCACGAATTATATAAAAATAGAATGTGCGATACATTTTCACATAACTAGCGTGGTTTCAGGATGATAAATGACGCAATGTCACCAGAGAGTTAAGTTCCACAAATTAGAAATTCTGTTTAACATTTTATGATAATCACCACAAATCCACTTGAAATCAACGTGGATTCCACGTGGGTCCAACCACTCAATATCCACCACCACCAAATATCCACCACTCAACGTGGATTCCACGTGGGTTCCACGTGGATTCCACCACCCATTTCTCACTGGGTTATGACTTGAGGAATAAATCCCACTGGGAAATATATCTTTTTTGTATCATCGCCTTAGTAGATTAAAAAGCACGAGTGAAATCACATTTCGAAGAACATTCTTCTTTATGAAACGAGGAAAACTTATCATGGCAGGATTTTTTTTACATCTTAAGGGAATTGATTGATTTTTTAATTAATCTGCATTTCGTAGCACCCCAGGTGGACGGCGTTCTTGGGTGTTCCGAAAAGAAATGATGAAACACACTGTAACAACTGTGACTCAGTTATTACACACACAAAAGCCTACTGTCAAAATATATACCGCGAATATCCCACAATGGTTCGCAATGTCTCTGGGACGAAATAGGAATATAAGGGATCAAAATAGGATATTCCAGGAATATCCTCTGCTGTGTGGGTACCTATTCTTTTAGCTCAATATTTTCATATTTTAATGAATGAGGGAAAATTGTTGTAAGGACGTTGCAAAGCAACCTGTCTGCAACGTTGCCAGGACGTTGCAAAGAGACCTCAACAGCCCTGCAACCTCTGCAACCTCGTGCAACCTGACTGCAACGTTGCTGCAACTCATTGTGTTTACAGGGTAGTTTTTGGTCTAGGTATCCGGGAGCCTTAAAGTGTTTTTTTTCGGGTTTCCTGTGGCCGAAAACCCAAGAATTGACATTTTTGGTCAATGAAATTTAGATTTTTCAATCTCGATTTTTTACATTAAAACCCCATAGGCAAATTAAAATTTTTGGTTTGGACCCAAATTGTGAGGTCAAAAGGTCAAAATTGTAAAATTTTGCTTACACTCAACAAAACTAAGGACCTTTCCCCATAAGTGTGCCAATTTTTATGAATATTGCTCGATGCAAAGTTACTAAAATTACGGGTCAAAAATGACACACGACCGTTGGGACAGTCTTAATATTCATTTTCTAGGAATGTCACCGTTAGGTTAATCTACTAGTAATAAGGATTATTTCAAAAATAATTTTGCCTTTTTATGGACCCCTCCCTTCACCCTTTGTGAAATATCGTGGGATTTTGCTCCACGCCTTCTTTTTAATCTCACGTAGGATTTTTAAAAATGCGTATTTTCAGTGTAAATACGTTAATCTAGGCTTCATTGTACTGTGCTTATAAATAAAACGATTTGTTTAATTATTTTTATTGAAGATTACCGAGATCGCAATAAACTGGTTTTTGCGGAAAAAATTACGAGATACTTGCCAGGACCCCTTCTTTTTACCTAGAGGGGGTGAAAAGGTATGGTCAAGGGGGAGGAAAGACATGGTCTAGGGGGAGAAGCCATGTTCTAGGGGGGGGGCAAGTCAAGTTGCGACATTTTAGCATGGAAAAGATGAATGAAACCAACATTATAAGAACATTATAACAGCGCTTTATTAGTTTATGAGATCATTTCCTTGAAAAAATAGTTTTATTTCAGTTACTTAACTTATACTAATACATATCATTTTTCGTTGGTTTGAAGAAAATTTGTTGAATACTTTCGTTCCAATTTATTACTGATTTTGCTTAAAGACTTTTGCGTTTTTTGCTTCTAGAGGGACAGCTGCTCCCCCTGGCCTTCGCTGGATACGCCCATGTTTACATATGACATTCTTTATCAATTTATTTAATACGATCGCTACTAGCTTTATCTTGATTTATTTAGCTTTTTGCGCACAGGTGGTCTAACTTTAAAGCGAAAACAAATGAAAGGCAAAAAGTGCTGGCCCCTAAAAATCGGCCTGGGAGCATATCATCTTATGGTTTCGAACCAAACGCACAATAAATATGTTGTTTTGCGCATTTTTATGCAATTTCATGTCTTTAAATATTCTTTTTAACTATAAATAGCATTTGAAGTTAATATGGCGACCATAATGTCGATAATCATGCATGCAATGATGGCCCTTGCCTATGCATTATTTTGATCTTTAAATTGTATTTCCTAACTCGGAATATTCGAGAAATAGCTAATTACATACACTCAATGAACATGAGTAACGTGTAATTTTATCAGGAATATTTATAAGGGCCTTGGTACAAACGTAAATTTTGATGCAAATGCGAATTTGACCGTGGGACATCGGCTTTATTTACGTTAATAGTATTTACATTTCACAATAAATTGACTGTGGACTAAATTCGTGTAGCATAATATTTAGACAACTTGAGGAGGTTTTAAGATCTATAAACCATTAGTTACAGATGTATTTAAAATGACAATCACTGTGAATTTCAACCCGGCCGTCATAATATTTTAAATGCAGTAACTTGGCAGATTCATATGCATTCAAGATTCACACGGATTCGAGATTCAGATGGATTTGAGATTCCCTCGGTTGATTCGGTTATTTAATAACGATTTAAGGAACCGAATCAAATCCCATCAACCGAATCCTGAAGATGAACCGAAATTCCCACCTCTAGAACCGAGGGAACACGTACTAATTCTAGTTGGTTGGCATGCTTGCATTGTAGGTGGCATTCCGTACTTATACCGTTGGCGGCAATGGAGTAAATATAGCAACAAGACGCTAACGTCGATTCAATTTGTTCTTTGGGAATTCGGCGGTAATCAGGGCTACGAACCATGGGTGAGGCTACGAGGAAAAATGAGTAGAAAATTGTGCCGGAAAAAAGAGCAAACAGCGATTGGGAATGCTTCAGATTTCATCTCCTGATTCCTTATTTCTCTTCGCAGAATGGGTAAATTGAAAATGTTATCTTCCTTGAAATATTTTGATCCTTAGTTGATACGGCAATGGTTATTATGAGACATCTTCTTCGTGTATTTGGCCGACAATGTCGGTGTTGATTTGTGTTTATCTGTTCTTGTTCAGCGTGTCTTTTGGCAATTCAGATTGAACAGAGGAAGTTGATAACTTCCATAAACATAAACCCGGAAATACTATTAATATTTCTTCTCGTGTTCCTATTTGATATTGATTAATAATGGTCACGGTGCCCCCCCCCCCCCGTAGTTTGTTTATTTCAAGACTTTCCACATTAGTTGTCGCCACAGTATTTTAGACATTGTTTACTTTGCTGGGTTTTAATTCTTTAACCCTGATTTTTTTACGATGTAAACATGAATCATGTATCTGGAAAAAAACTACTGGTGGAAGTATGTTAAGGCGGCCTGTTGATTTGTGTACCGCACTCCGTAGTAGTGTTGAGGAATTGACTACCTGGTTGAAAATTGAGTCAGTTTCTGTGATTTCAATGGAAGCTCATAGTGTTCGTTTTATACTGCGGTAGATACCTCTTATTCTTTCTCTTTAATGTCTACATTTCATGTCTTTAATTGCTAATATAATTCAGTTAATTGTACCGAGCATAACTGCTAGATACTATTAAGTGAATTATAAGTTATTGTATTTTCTGGAGAAAATCTCAACTTATAAGTATTTTGCAATTTAAAATGGTCTAACGTCAATACTTTAATTCCTGTCTCGTAGGTTCCGACTGTGGGTTATGCGGCCGAACGACAGTTATTCTTTTAATTAGCGCTTTAATCCTGTCCAAATCCTGTTACTCAGAGGGTATGTTAACTCTTCTTATAGAAAGTCTCTATGAACATTTACGTCCATGCTTAATTCTATTCATTTTTCAGAGTTGCTCAGTACTCATGTGGGATGCTTCAAGTTGGGAAGCTATGATATGTTCCACAATGTCAAAGATCCACATTCTGCAGATACTGCCAGAAATTGTGTTACTGCGTGTTTAAAACTGTATTTCAGGTTAGTACCATCACATGTCATACTCTTTTTCATATGTGAATTTTATTTGACTCATATTTTATGTAGAGATATGTTGAAGAGGTATAATGTTTGACCCATCTGGCATTCATTACAATGATATTCGCGTGCGCGTACACATCTTATCCATGCCATGTCGCAATGTCACTCTTGTTAGCACATGAAAGAGTGATATCACTTTTTTCAGTAAATAATGTGAGTTATTTTACAGACTCAGATTTGATGTCTAAGCTATGCTTAGATGGTGCCTTTATGCCTTTGGGCTGTTTTTATGTATTTTCTCATATCCATAGTGGGCTCTTCATGTATTTATTGTAAAGAGACCCATTTAAATTGTTTCTTCTGTGGTACTGGTCATCAGACAATGGGGATTTGAAAGTAACTGGCCTCATGTAATCTTAGTGTAGGGAGAGGGATGTTACCCGAGGAAAGTCCTTGGCTCATCTCACCCTGGTCTTTTTCCTTCCTTTTTTTTTATTTAAATTTCTGTATTCTTTTGTTTGATCACTTAATGCCTGTTCTACACGCTCAGATCAGCTCATCCGGCTTAGCTCAGCCAAATCGCTCAGCGCGAACCCATTCTTAACGAGAGGCTTAAGTCAACCCCTCGCCATCTGATGGCAATAACTGAACGCCTAAGAACACTTTAGAGTCGGCGAGCGCTGAAGCATTTTATGGGAAAAGTTCTAGCACATAATTACTGGATTTATTTTGGCGGGTCAGTGAATTCCCGAGTTGATATCTGAGGTACTTATACGGAAGGAGATGAATTTACAATAATTAAGATGATTTTTCGTCGGGTAGGACGATAATACATTGCTTCTTCAGGTTTTGTTGTAGGTTAAGTAGAGAATTTTGAAGTTTTTACATAGAAAAAATATCCTACATATATATTTGGTATATTATGACTCCGTTAATTAAATATTACGACTGTTTCGGATCATCGATGGAATGTTCCTGTTTGACGAGAAGGCGACGAAGGTAAAGGCTTTCAAATGTCTTGTTCACTGGGAACGTATTATAATATTCCAGTAAGGGCGTTGGTCTCATCCACAATCCCATTTCAAGCACGCGCCGCTAACTTTGTTCTTTATTAGCTCAGTGAGAAGAACCACACTCAGAAGAAAACCAAACGCATCCAAATGCACGCGCCATGTGAGAGAGAGTTGACGACAACAGTGCAGCGTTTAACTTAAGCTGGGGGTCCCAGGCGAGATGATCCGACCCCCTCGGCTGAGCCGTGGCAACGTCTCTACACGGCAAGATCAGCCGCCAGGACGGCTGACCCTAGGCGCTGATCCGAGCGTGTAGAAGAGGCAGAACCTCTACTAGAAGGCAGAAGGTAGAACCTCTACTACAAGGACCTTCGAAAATATGCCATGATATTTTCATACATTGAAGAGAAATGATGCCTTAAGCGATCTGTGAAAAAATGATTGGGGGTCATAGGCCATTTAGCGCTAGTAATGGGATATGAAAATCATGATATTCAGCTTAAAATGACATTCCTCTTATGGCGGAAGGCAGTAGTCCCTCATTTCAACATTTTCTTTCCCAAGATTTTCCCCGATAAGGCTACCTCAAAAACTACTATATGATGATCAAATAATCAGCAAATATAATGTATTTTTTTCAGGTTACCTTATTGACCATTTAATGCAAATATTTATAATTGCAAAATGATGATGAGCCTCACACTCATTTTATAGCCGCCATATTGAACCAAACTTGGCAACTATGCTCGAGGAGTAAACAAAAAGTAGTGGTAGTATTTGGATTTAGGGTGCATTGCCGGCTAGGTCATTTTGCACCACTACTGTGTGATTTAATTACAAAAGTTATGTATAAAGTAATCTACTGCGTCTGATGTCTTCGTTCAAAGAGTGTACATAATTAGACTTTATTAAAAATGTTTATTTATCTGAGAAACCGAAATGTACAGATTAAGTTGGTAGGGTGGTCTCCTAAAAGGGTTTTTAGGTCTACCCCTAGATTATTTCATCTTCGCGCTTTGCGGTACTTAACACAATCTAGCATGATGTGTCTAATACTTAATGGACACTTACTATCCTCACATTGGGGAGGTTCCTTCTCTTCAGTAAAGAGATACGCATGGGTCAGGGGGCTATGCCCTATCCTCAATCGTGTTAGTACTACTTCCTCTCTCCGATTACTACGAGCTGAGGAGGGCCACGCTGCTACTATGTCCTTGATGCCACGGAGCTTGTTATTATTAAGAATCCTCCACGACTCCCTCCATTTTTCAAATACAGCATTTCTTAGAGTCCTCGTAGGGAACCAGCGTTGAGACAAGATCTTCATTACTCAGAGCTTCCTTGGCCATAGCGTCTGCTATCTCATTCCCGGCTATCCCCTCATGTCCCCGTACCCACAGAAAACGAATATTCAAACCCTTTCTCGTAAGGGTCAGCAGGAGAGAGTGTATTTCTTGCACGATCGGGTGCACGGGTGAGAAGCCAGAGATGGCTTGTAGCGAGCTCCTGGAGTCAGTGCATATGACAAAGGAGCCGCCGTAGTCACCCGCAGGGCTTCTAGAGCTGTCCTTATGGCATAAAGCTCCGCCGTGTACACACTGCACATCGGGTGTAGCTTCGCTCTGATGTTCCCGTGGATAGGGGAGAACACTGCACATGCACAAGCAGAGTTATCTTTCGAACCGTCAGTGTAAACGGGGGTAAGGTTGGGGTGATTCCATCGGATCATGGCAAACAAACGCTGGTACTCCGAGGGAGTTGTGGAAGACTTCGGTCGAGATCGTAAAAGAATATTCACCACCGGAGTGGGAGTGATCCAAGGGGGGTGTTCTGAGAATGAAACAGGATACACTTCGGGCAGCGTGAATTCGCATCCGCGAATAAAATCGTTAAAATGAACGCTTACTGGTCTGGTTGCTCTAGTCCTTAGGTTAAAAACATTAATAAAACGGGGTTTAAAAAGTAAACTATAACATGGGTGACTCGTCATTGCTAAAATTTTGGAAACGTAGCTACAAAGAAGCCAGGTCCTTTGGTAGCATAGAGGAGGCTCACCTGCGTCGGTATAGATACTAGGGATCGGGCTGGTCCTAAACGCCCCAGTGCATAATCGCAGACCTGCGTTGTGCACTGAATTAAGTGCTTTCAAATACGTCTCGCGAGCGGACGCATACATGAATGAGCCGTAGTCTAATTTCGACCACACCAGTGTGCGGTAAAGTAAAATTAAGGTGGTGCGGTCTGCTCCCCAAGATGCATGGCTTAAAAACTTTAAAATGTTCGAAGACCTCAAACAGTTTACCTTGACAGAATTAATGTGCTCCTTCCAGTTGAGTTTGTGGTCGAGGGTCATCCCCAGGAAACGGACTGATTCCACAAATGGGATGTTTCTACCACCAAGGTGTAGCGTGGGATTTACATGGACGCCCCGAGTGCGAAAAAAGTGAACGCACTTTGTTTTCTCCAAAGAGAAAAGGAAGCCGTTATTTTGGGTCCACTTGTGAAGTTTATTGATGGTGAGCTGCGCCATACGCGATGCATTCACGACCCTGGATGATCTGCAGAAAATCGCGAGATCATCCACAAACAGTGACCCTGTCACTGGCTCCTGGATGCAGTGAGCTATGTCGTTGATCGCAATAGCGAACAGCGTCACGCTCAAAACGGAGCCTTGGGGAACTCCGTTGTCAAGAGAGTAAAAATTTGATTACAACTGTCCCGTCCTTACTTTAAAAACACGGTTGGTTAAAAAATTTTGTATAAAAATGGGCAAACAGCCTCTAAAACCCCACTTGCGTAATACGCGTAGAATCTTACGTCACCAGACCCGGTCGTAAGCCTTCTCTAAGTCAAAGAATACACCGACTACGTGTTGGCGGAGAAGGGAGGCTTCTTGGATGAAATTTTCAATTCTAACCAAGTGGTCCATGGTGGAACGGTTCCGTCTGAATCCGCATTGTATCCTAGAGAGAAGTTTACGACGCTCCAGCCACCAAATGAGGCGTTGATTTACCATTCGCTCCATTAACTTGCACAGGCAGCTGGTGAGAGAAATCGGCCGGTAAGAATTCGGATCAGCTCGGTCTTTTCCATGTTTTGGGATGGGAACAATGACGGACTCCCGCCAGGACAGAGGAAAATCACCATTGGCCCAGAGCTGATTAAAAGTTTCAAGGACTTCCAGCAACGCCGATTCCGATAGATTTCGGAGGAAGGCATGGTGGATCTCGTCGGGTCCTGGGGACGTATCGTGGGAGTCATGGATGGCAGATTTCAGCTCCCAAATGGTAAATGGAATATTGTAGTCTACCGTTGTTTTAGGCTCGTTAAAGGATATAGGGACGTTCTCGAGCCGTTTCTTGAGGATCGCAAAAGAAGGTTCATAGCATTCGTCGCTGCTCACTTTGGCGAGTAATTGGCTGAATACGTTCCCTATCGCAGCTGGAGAAGTGATAACCTTTCCTTCGACTTCTAGGAAGGATATACCTAGATGCTGGCTGCTACCCGATATGCTCGTCACCTTACACCATACCTGTGCTAGTGGAGTCCTGTGGTTGACACCGGAGACAAAATTCATCCAAGAAGTCCTCTTTGCGTCCTTTATTACCTGACGCGCTTCTGCTCTTAGTCGCCGAAAAGCGGAGAGATTATTTGCTGTAGGATACTTGTTGAAAATTCGGAGAGCTTTCTTACATTTTTTAATGGCTTCTGCGCAGGTTTCATTCCACCATGGCACCGCATTTCTTGGAAGGATGCTTCGAGATCGTGGTATGCTAATTTCGGTGGCATGAATGATGCTGGACGTCAAAAGATTTAAGTTTGTTACACAGTCATTGTTTTTATCCCACACGTAGTTAAAATTTGATTTAAAACGATGCCAATCAGCTTTCCGGACAGTCCAACGGTCTAATAAAATCAGGGTTAAAATTTTGCTCCCTTTTGATTAAAAGGGGAAAGTGATCTCTCCCACTAAGATCCTTATGCACAGAGAGTTTGAGTTTATTGACCAAACTAGTCGATAAAATACACAAGTCAATGAAGGAGAAATCGCCGCTATAAGAGTTCAAACAGGTTTTCTCGCCATTATTGAGTAAAAATAGGTTAAAGTCACAAATAAAGCTTGATAAAATAAGTCCCCTGCGGTTGCACTGTCCCGGGGTGCTTCCCCATAGACGATCGTGAGCATTAAAATCTCCGAGTAAAATAAAAGGCTGAGGTAGCTGGTGAACAAGGGATTCTAGATTAAAACGGGTGACGGGTGCACCCTCTGGCAGGTAAACATTCCACACCGTTATCGCCTCGGGAGCGTGCACCGCTACCGCTTGGAACGGTGTGTTAAGATTTATTCTGGAGGTGTAAAGTGCCTCCCGAACAAAAGCCGCCACTCCACCATGGGCTCGTTGGCCACTGGTATCGTCCAATCTAAAAGCGTTGAAATGCTTTAAATATCCCTTGTCCGTGTCCTTAAAACGTGTTTCCTGCAAACAAATACTGGACGGGCTAAAATCTCTGATTAAAATGTCTAGCTCCTCCTTATGCCGATAAAAACCGTTACAGTTCCACTGTATGATAAAAGCCATTAAAAATTGATAAAAATAAATTAAATAAATAGATAAATTAATTTAAAACTGCCAGCGGGAGAGTCAACGCTTAATGCGTCTTCTCTCCTTAGCCTTCGCCCGGATGATTTCTGGCTCAGAAATATATTCGTCTTCTTCCATAGACTCTGGTTGGCTACGCGTAGGCGAACCAGATGGACCCAGGGACTGAGATTTTCCACGCCTGCTTTGCGTGGCCACGGTGGGTGCTGTGGTTGGGTTCTTCTTTGAAGATCCCTGACTAGCATTGTTTTTTTCCGGCGGTGTGCCCTTCTTAGTTGCCGGCTTAGTAGCCTTATCCGCCTTGGCTTGCTTTACATTCTTAATCGTGTGTTCTTCCTTCTTTTTCTCTTGCGTGTTTGTATTATTATTTTTCTCACTATCTACTACGGCAGCATACGAATGGGAGAACGTAGGCGCGATGAGTGTTCTATATTTTTTCCGGGCTTCATGATATGGCAGCTTTTCCACTTTCTTTATCTCCATTATTTTTTTCTCTTCTCTCATCTTGGGGCAATCTCGAGAGTAAACCGGATGTGATCCCTCGCAATTCACACAGGTTGGTTCAGAGGTGCACGCGTCACCTTCGTGTTTCTCTTTGCCACAGCGCGGGCAGGTGGCCTTGCCCTCACATCTAGTAGCGATGTGGCCGAAACGCTGGCATTGAAAACACCGCATGGGGCTAGGAATGAATGGCCTTACGGAAACAGATTCGTATCCCACATAGACCTTGTCAGGAAGTTTGTCACGACAGAAAGTGAGGATGACGGACGTGCTGTTGATCAGCTCACCGTTCCTCTTTGTCTTAAGACGGCGGCAGTCTATTACACCCTGAGACGCCATCTCACTCTCTATCTCATCTTCAGAGACGTAGAGCAGGTCGTAATGCAAAATGACTCCCCGACATGTATTGAGTGTTTGTTGCACCTGGACCTTAATGGGTATTTCTTTAAATTTTGTCATTTTCAATAACTTTTCGCTTTGTGTTTCGTTGCTGCTTTTAATTAACAGTGATCCATCCCTTAATTTTTTGGCCGATTCTAAGTCACCGGGTATCGCTGCCGACAGAACTCGTCTTATTAGAAAGGGTACCTTTGTCAGGGTCTCACCATCATTAGCACATCTCATAACAAGGAATTTCCGACATGCGGTAGACTTACTTTCTCCCCCGCCCACTTCCGGACGGGATCTTTTCGTTGGAGGAAGAAAGTTGTTATCTATGGACTCAAAACAGAAATTCATCCCCTGGCCTCCCCACCCACCACGGAGCCACACATTCAGGACACCACACCGAGATCCAGTGTGGTCGCCAGGGCTGCCCGAGGGATATTGGTGACTCAAATCACCACTAGCGTCGCTAGCGTCGGTGACGTAATTTTCCAAAATGGCGGACACATTGGTGATAAAGTATGGTAATAGATTAGATCGCAACGAGCGTTATATGGCTATTTTGCTCCATCATCTGTCATATTTTTCCTTAACATCTATCGAGTTCATAAGTATCATATTTGCACGTCACAGTACAAAGGATTTTCCGTACGTAGTGCACTTTTTCATTCAATATATATCGTTTTTTGAACCACTCTCCATGACATTGATGCACATTTATCTATTCCGTTGGTTCATTATTAACTTCATTTTATAACTCTATCGTAATGTTTCAACTTTTAAAACGTCATGGGAAATACTAACAAGGCGATGGTCTCGCCAAGGAAATCGACGATGAAGAGAAATTAAGTGTTTCTCAATGTTATTCGGTGGCCTTATCGAACCCTGAAATAGGAACTCCGATCCATTACACTCCCTTCAGATTCCTTTTTTGAAACAGTTTTCTCCATTAAACTTCCTCTTATTATACCCATAGTTGAACTGTGCTTTTAATGTCCTCATTTATTTTTACTTCAATGGCTTTGTATTGATGAAACTGCATGCTAACTGAAACTTAATTCATAAGCATTTTATCATTGCTCTCTAACAAATCACTCATGTGAGTATTGGGTCCATGATTGAACTGTGACTTTAATGTCGTCACTTATTTTGACTTCAATGCCTTTGTTTTTATGAACCTGCATGTCAACTGAGTCTTACTTCATAAACATTTATCATTGCTCTTCCTAAGAAACCACTTGTTTGATGATTAGGTCCATGATTAAACTGTGATTTTAATATCCTCACTGTTGTTGACATCAATGGCTTTGTATTTATGAACGAGCTTGCTAACAGAACTATTTTATATTGACTTGGAAGCCCTATGTTATCCATCTGCCACTTTTCTATGTAGTTTACCTACCACGAATGTTTTTTCTTTTCCCCCAAGTTTACGTCCCTGATCTGAGTAGGAAACCCATCATTTAATTCTTCCTTAAGAGTCAACACTCATGTAATCTTCATAACCTTGGTACTCTCTACCTACCTCTTCCTTGTATCCTGTTTTTAAAATGTCCAAAAAGTACAATAAAAAAATGAATTCACGTAAAATTTTCTTCAATTTTGCTTAAGGCCATCCTAATTTTCTGTGGTGTTGCTGGTACCTTAGTTCATGGAATCTATTTTACCTGATCACTTGTTATTAGCTAATATTGATGGATAATGGGGGACAGAGTCGAGGAGATTGACAGAAAGTAGTTAGTGGTCTATGATGATGAAAAGTACAGTGGAGTGGAGTGGTGAAAAAAGTAGTTGTTAAGGTAGGTACTTGTAAACACAGTGTTGCAGTATGGAGAAGATTTAAGTCCAATTTAGTAATTGTCAGTTTATCATAGATGAAAAGAAAAACTTTGTTGTTATCTTTTAATGTTAAAATAAGTTGTGCTCACAAAGTTGATCCTGAGTCAAATAGGTTATTGTCTGCATGTTGCACCTTTACTTTATTTAATCTTTCCACTCCACCATCACTTGATCCAGTCACACTAAGTGACTGGATCAAGTGATGGTGATCAAGCCATCGAAGGGTATTTGTAAATTAAACTCAATAATTTTGGCCTCGTTGTGGTGGGACAAAGGCCTCGCTTTGCAAGCTGAAGGTCATGGGTTCAAGAACTGCCTGAGATAGTTTTCCTCTCCAGTGCATGGGTGGTTGTGATTGTACATAATTAATTTTTAAAATACCTAATGTAGGGTTCAAATAGGCTTTATAGGGGTGTCATTAAGTTTTATAATTTGGACTGTATTATCAGTTAAATTGGGGTTTGTTGCGTTATAATTTACCAATTTCAGCACATCAATTTAAAAAAGTGAAGCAGTTGTAGGAATTAGGGATAAGGATTGCCCACCAATGATCAGAAAAATTCTGTACTTGTCAGACCTCTCTGTAACTGTAAACTCTCCCGAAATATTTTATTGCCATCCCCACTTGTAACTTGTATTCACCAACAATGATAGGAAGCATCAAGTCAAAATTGCTTAGTCAAAATTTGAGAGTAGAATCGTTTATGTTGAGTCTATTTTGAGTAATTTGTAGGGAAAGGGGCTTAGTGAGTAGGAAGTAAGAAAGAATTTAGTGGGCTGGAATGGTTACTCACTAGTAGAGCAGCTGCTTGATACCATTAGGTCAGGTCTGTACTTTAGCATGTCAACTGGATGTTTAGTTCATAATGACTGGAGAGAGACCAAAAAATATGTAGGTGGAGAGGTGAAATGAGTGGATGGAGTGACGAAGGAGACGGTGCAATTGGAAGAAATGATTGCATTGGCTTACTCAGCCACCACATCCATGTTGCACTTCCACCCTATTTAACCTCTCCAATCCACCTTACTCTTCAACAGAGACTTCTAGATAAGCACTTCTCACCAAAAAGACATAAATAATGTTAAGGCATCCAGCTGGCCTTATAAGAATGGACCTGACTTCAAGTCATCATTTGAGATTATGTTAATCAACACACAACTATCAGTAGAGTGTCTACAGAACAACTATCATAGAGCTATGTGAGTACCTATTGATACTGAGAAGCTTCTTCTAGGTTAAAGGAGCAAGGAAATAGGAGCATATATAAGAAGCATAGAGAACCAAATGGTACCTACATGACATATGGCTACAATAAGATACATTATTATCACCAACGGTAGAGGTTTATTATTTTGCTCACACAGTGGGGAGAGTAACAAAGAAAATATTTTAACTAGGTACTTTTATAAATGATTTCTACTTGAAATATCATATACTCTGAGGAGTAACAAAGAATATAATATGAATGCCCTAAAGGAGGGTTAACTAGTAATATAACTTGTTTTTTTGGTGGGAAGCTACTTCTGCAGAACTGAGATTAAAAATGGAGGAACGTTTGCATGAGTAAGAAATGGTTTTTTTTCAATCAATTAGCCATGAAAATGTGATTCCCATGCACAATGTTTTTGAATTTAAAGTTTATTTCTTTATATATTGTTGTCATCTATATGTATCGTACTCCAGATGGGGATATTAAACTTAATGTAGATAATTTAATGATCCTGCTTGATAAAGTGCTGAAAGCTATAAGGAATCTTTTGTTATTAAGTAAGAAAAGTTATTAATCTAATGAACTGTTTCAACATATTTCACTGCACCACGTCTCCAATTAGGATATCAAAATACAATGAATGTGTTTTGGATTGCGATCCTCTCTCTTCACCTTAGCGCCAACAGGAACTATCTACGCCTAGCTTTGAGGACACATTCTCCCTAATTAATATTTCTTGAGGAAGAATTTCCACCAAAAAACGTGTCCATGACGCCGAACCTTGCCGTTCATTTTCCTCTTGAATGAAATATAGGATATAAATGAAAGTGTACGACGACAGAAAAAGAAAGAAGAAGGAATGAAAGAAATTAAACTATAAATGCTCGAGACTTATTAAGAGGTTATTACAGTTAATTCCCAAGACGAAATAATGGAAAAGACCGCAAGCAAAGTTCGAATACGTGAGAGGCTGAGCTGTGAGCATGAACATGCACATGTTCATGGCTGTGAGAAAAGGTAATTCAGTTACGTTACAGCTAAGAGTTACATAAAATATACAGTTTTGGAGGTATCACCGAAATGCGAGACAATTAGCGAAAGATCTATTAAAGAGGGATGATTGTCAGGCAAGAAGCCAACAGGCGTCAGGGATTACTATAAGGCACAATGCAGCCTATATTCGGCATATGAGCTACACGTAAACAGCTCACTCTATCACCATCGCGCTGCTTACATTTTTCGCCGGTAGTTGGCGTCTTCCGGGCTGGAATCACAAATAGGAACCTTTGATAGGGGGGTTTCTTTTGGGTTAGAACCTCCTGCGTGGTGGCCCTCCGAACCCACACGCCTTCGGCCGCCCTACGGAGACCCCCATATCTCCAGCACTAACCCGTCCTGGCATACGCTCGGAAGGAGCCGCCAAGCTCCCCAGCCGCCAGGAGCCGATTGACCAAGCTGGGCTCTTCTCGGCCGCCCGTTTTGCGGGGAATCCAGGGCCGAAGTGGGGTATTGAACTCCGGCCCATACCGGGTTTCCGACGCCCAGCTGGGTGCCGGAGAACTCACCCACCAGGATCCCCTTCTCCCCCACGTACGGGTCTCCACGCACGGCAAACACGCGGGTGATCAGGACGCCAGATGTTTCGGCTACTCAGCACAGCAGAGTCACATGCTGTCTGGACGCTATCCTAGCGTACGAAGGGTTTTTTGACGAGGTTGTCTCCCCGGTGGACTCGGGTCCGTGGGGGCGCGACTCCCCAAAGGAAGAGATTTCTCTCTTCCCCCCGTGCGGGGAGTAAACAAAAACATTGCCTCAAGTTAAGATTGCAGGAAATCGCTATACACCGAAACATGTTATTTATCAGTGCTGGTTGTTAAAGTAATTCCTATAAGCGCCCAAATTTTATTAAACATGCGAATAATCATGACCGGAATATAATACATCTCTTGAAATTGTTGGCGTATCGCTTCAAAAGCGAAAATGATAGCATTTATTGCGACTTGCGACAGTTTATCTTTGGTTCAGAATACTACTTCAAATTGTTTTATGTTTATTTCGAAAAACATACATCGTTTTCAACTTGTAGAAAATACTTATTTAAATAGAAGTTCAATATCTAGCGCATTATGTATTTCATCATCAAATTAATTGATATTAAAAGTCTAGAATAAGGTCTTCAGGTAAGTGAATGTACCACGAGACAAGCATAGGTATTGCTGTTGGGTACCGACTATGTAGTGTTTGGAAATAGAACTACGCGAATGTACTAATTAATCTAATATTCACCCATGTAATTCTTCGAAAGTATAAAATAGAATAGAAAAAGATTACCTCCATTTTTCAGGGTCCAACAAATTTACCTTGATACGTTTTCCAAAGGTCCAATTAGCATAATTTGAAAACACAACAGTAAATACATCTCAACATTCATGAAGTCATTGCAGGAGGATAAAAATTAGGATGCATTCTTGAACAATCGGTGATAGATATAAGTGAGTCTGTAGAAGTTGCAATGACAGCCTTCCAATTTTACTGAAACTTGGGTACTAGGAACAACAATTATTTAATTATCCTGATACTAATGATTCGAATTGCATTTGGCTGATAAAGGAAAGATAAGTGTCTAATTTTCACGAATCAACTCCTTATTAATAGTATGGATGAGGATATTAAATGGAAAATCTACAAAGAAATGAACATTAAAGAGCTTTGTGTCAGTCATTCGACATGGACTTAATTCTTCTTAAATCAAGGCATAAAAATGTGTTACTTAAGCAATTATGGACACTTAATGTCAGGAAATATTGCAAAAATTTCTTAAGAAATTGAAAATCGGTAGATTATAGTATCTTTTAAGATATGAACTTTTATTGCTACTGACGTGTTTTCATCTTCAAAAACCAATGATGATGAGACCTAATTAAATAGGTTTGACAAAAGGATTTGAATTTTCATTTTTGGCTTCAATTTTATCATGTGCTAAAAACTAATATACAGTGGAACCTCGTTAAAGCGAGTACGGGCTATAGCGACACCCCCGCTATTACGAGAAATAGCCGATGCGCCGTCGATTGACCCTATAATAAGCGTGTTAAAAAATTCGTTTTTACGAGACCCTTTCGGCGTTGGCTCTCGCCATAGCGAGGGTTTCACCGCCGGAAGACTTTCATGAAGACTCCTTAACCTCTGTAATTGCTAGCGATCTGTTAGAAATGAAGTTAATGGAGTGCTCAGTCTCAAATTTATGTGGTAAACTGTCGTTTGATAAATATAATGATGACAAAACAATGCTTTGTATGATTTTTATTCAGTGCGGCGCTTATAAATTGTTTGAATAGTTGGTCGTTATTTGAGTAAGGAAATTTAGTGATGCAAAAAAACATCGCCTTTCTTCTGGATTTATGCTTACGTTTATCGGATAGATGTTTATCTGTCGCCGCACCACTCCTGTTCCTGTTTATCTGTTCGCAACAGGTATATTGGCTATTATTTGCTCCACCTCCGGTAAAGCGACAATTCGCTATAGCGAGTGTTTATTAGTGCACCGTGGGGTGTCGTTATATCGAGGTTTCACTGTATTCATGAACCTGGATTAACATGGGATTCAGCAAATTAAATCACAGCAATGATGAAGATAGCAACAAAATTATACAAATCTGAATTTAACAATGATACAATTGAAGAACAATGCGTACAAATCATCTGCTTTGTCAAAAAATGCACGTCAACGATTCGGCATCCTTCAACAGATTCACTCGTTGGAATCACTTCGATGGAATTGATGAATTTACTTTCGGCCACATTTCAAGGCTAAGTAAAGTGGATAATAAAACTAGTAATATTGTCACAACAACTCAACGAGGTAGCGTAAACAAACAAAGGTGCTCAATTGGTGTTAAACTACGATATGTTGACAGCGTTGTCGAGTTGGTGGTCAGCAGTTATTTATAAATAATTTTTCCAAATTAGGTTAAAATTAACAGAGCAAAAGCTCTCACTAGTTAAGTTCTTTTATTCATCGCAAATGATATAGTTATGAAGCTTTACTGTATTTCCAAAGAAATTTTTTAAATCCTTCCGATACCTAAGAGCCAATATAACAGCCATTCTTCATATCACGGGATTATTCCATTTCTAGTAAAATACATGCATTGTACAGCTATTTTCATTGATTTACAATTACTTTTAATTTTTATAAGTGACACATTTAGCCATTATAACTCGTTGTTGTCGAGTTCATCTAACTAATGAAAGCAGTATTTTGAAGCGCAGGTTCTACCTTAAGCCTAGCCCAGGCCCAGCAAAACTCAGTTGCTTTAACCCTCATATGGATTTACAAATTTAGTTACGTCGTTGGATAAACGGCGCCGCTGCGGCGCTACGTCATTTTTTGTTATTATCTTACAAAGTTAGCCTTTATTTACAAGTTTTCTGATTGATAATGGTAAATACATCTATTATCTTTATTTCTCACCGTGTTTTGCTAGATTTGATCCATTATGTGGAAGTTATGACATAAAATCTTGAACGCTGCATTATTTCCCATTTGATGCCATAATGCTCTCTATTTCTGTTCCCTTTGTTTGCTATTTTCAAATGAAAGTTTTAATTTCGTGTGTAATGGTTGTTTGAAATATTTTTTCTGATATGCAGTGCTGGACAAACTCTGCTTTTTAATGTTTATATTTTTATGTATCTAAATACTAAAAATGAGGACCGAATAAAATTCGTTTATGCCCATATGACATAATTTTGCTTCACTGCATCCACCCATATGTTATATATTTGCTGTGTATATAGAAGGATAAGTTATTAAACCTTAATTATCGAACAGCTGTGGGTGAAGCGAGAAGAGACGAATGCTACCTTTGGGATTTTTACAGGATTCTGGCGATCAAGACAAATCTTGCGAATATTCTGGGAGCTTATATCCTGCAATTAAAAAAATCAAGTCTTATGGGTTTTGAAATATAAAGGATATGGGATAGTAAGCGACGTGTCAAAGAAACCAATGCCACTTTGGAGGTGGAGCTAAGAGAGCCAGTATTTTTTTCCTACCGCAGAGCCCCATTCCCTCAATGAGGACGTTTCCTTAGAGATGGACGGGTAAATGTGATGCATGGGAGTGCACCAGATGAGGTTTTACTCCTGGATTGCTGGGAAATCCAAAAAAAGTAACTTCTTAGAAGTATGGGTTATAGGTGGTAGGGAGAAGAAGGAACAGGTGCCCATTTTCTTTAGTCCAGCTCTGCGTGAGGGACTGATGGAAGAATGTTCTGGGGTGACAAAAATACCCTCACGCTGTGAGGAATTCCCTCACATATTCTTTCCATAGCCTTTCACTGAACCAAACATTGAGACTATCCATACCTTCCCACTAAGCTTCCTTATTCGTAATCCACTGCCTTCTTCCTTCATTCCACAAAAAGTGATTGAACTTCTCCCCATCCTAATAACCCACCTGAGTTAAACCTTCTCTGAATGAGGGGAGGGCCACCCCGGGGCGTTTTGACAAGGCTTGTGTTCCCTGTCCCTCATACAGTGATGGAAGTATAAAGGCTATTGTGTCTAATTGCCTCCTTGCACTTCCAGCCTTTTTCACGATAAGGGTTTTCTACCCTTACCTGGCCTAAGGATCTGGGTATTCCCTGATCCTTGGCAGTCGACACACTACCACCCCTTCACCTCAAAACAACCTACCTGGCATTCCTCCTTTCTCCTCCTCACTCACCTGTTCACGTTAGTAAAACGTACAATGAATAAAATGTCTGTGCATTTGAGTATTCAAAGAAACGAGAAATATATTTGCAAATGTTCACTTAACGGTAAATTGTCTATTCTCCTATTCATCATGAAACAAATTGAACCATGTAAATACTGAATTAATTGTCAGGAAAAAGAAATTATTTTCTATCACACAATTAGTTGGGTAGTTAATTATATAAACGCCAGCAATTTTGTGTAGACTATCGTAGCCGCAAAGGAATATTTTCGAATGAGAGGTACAATACATATAACAGTTACCGTGCGATGTGTTCTTCACGGTAGTCGGTGAAACCTCTGAATCTCCTGGCAAGTTACAGTTACTCATTCAATGAAAAATATTCACACGACGGTGAGGAAGCATTATTCTAGGGATTCGGATAATGCATTGTATTAAAATTTTCTTAGAATTGCTGCTTGGTGTACTTCTAAACATAGTAACCCTGGGATTTGCCCAAAGGTTTGAAATGAACACGGGGCACGTACGTGGACGCGGAGCGGAGAAGGTGCCCAAGCAAAACTAAGCCATGGAAAAAACAACCTTGGCTAGCCATGAGTTTCAATGAATAATTCTTGCCAAAAGATGAAGTTTTGTCAATGAACATTATAATGAGGCAAACATAATGATTCTTAGCTAAAAGAGAAAGCACAATTGGTATTGTAATATTTTACTTTTGTTAAAAAATTTCACTTGGTGTTAAAGTTTAAATAAATTAAACAATAGTATTTTAAATAGATTATAGCCTTTCATACGAAACATTATTGCTTTGACATTAGCGTTAAGAGTGCAGTCCCCAACGTAGCGACGAGAAAATTCTCGGCCCAAGCAAAACTAAGTCGGAGGCCCAGGAAAAAACAACTTTGGCTAGCCATGCGTTTCTATGAATAATTCTTGTAAAAAGGTGAAGTTTTGTCTATGAACATTATAGGGAGGCAAACATTATAATTTTTAGCTAAAAGAGAAAGCACAATTGGTATTGTAATATTTTCATTTTGTTTATAAAGTTTAGAAAATTAAGTGATTTGATTATAAATAGATTATATAATTTCATACAAAACAGAATTGCTTTGACATTAGCATTGAGAGTGCAGTCCCCGACATAGCGACGAGGAAATACTGAGCGCTGCAGCGGCACCGTAAATCCAACGACGTAACATTTTTTCATTGGAAGCCTATAAAATGTAAACTATCAACAATATGCAAACAAAATTTTATATGTAGACGAAGAAAGCAGAAAAAATAGACTACTGAAAATTTCAAAATGATCCATTGGAATGGAACATTTTTACACCACTTTTAAAACCACGAGCGCCACCGCTAAGGCGCAGCGAATCCAGATGAGGGTTAACCGGCCTTATTTTAAAGGCATGGCTAAAGGTGGAACTATGTGGCAGCTTTTAAAGCTTACCCTTGCACATGATTTAGCCCATTGAAGTCTGTCAAGAATAGGCGGACTGATGAATTATTCTGACTAAATTTCAGGTATGATGGCTGCTGAAAGTGGCAAAAAGTGATTGTTCATAACTCAAACCATCCTTTACAGATGTGGTATTGCTAGAAATTTATGTTATATCAACAAAAAGCTTCCATCTTTTGGAGGCTAGTAGATAGCCATCTTTATACAGAACATTTTACATACATGGCAAATGATTTTGTGCAAATGGATGTACTACATTGAGACTGTAAGCTTGTCTGCAAAATTAAAAAGAGTTCAATTTTCCATACCGGTGTTGAGACATTCATGGAAGTGGTCACACAATTTCCTGGCTCAAGTGTCACAAATTGCAATGTATAAGTGTGCACAAAAGAGTCCTAAGTATATTTTCCCATGTGAAACAGCCTTTATCAAGTCCCTCAAGGCAAATCCCACCCCTTAACACCAGAAGGAAGGGTCATTTGACCCATATTCAGAATTGAAATTAATTTTTCTCTTATTAAAATACTTTCTTCATTTTGGTCTATATTTTGATAAATTAGTGTAAATTTAACCATAATGTTTTGTTTTCAATTTTTATGACAGGTTATACCTAGAAGGACGGCTGGCCCGCCCTTGCCCACAACTTGTTTTCGGGTTTTTTTCTACTTTTTTTTGTCCCGTGGGCTCTTTTGTGCCATGTATGTCATATAATCAGCAAAAGGCTAGTGTGGTAGATGATTTGCTTGATTTTGAACCTGCGAGTACCCAGTTTAATGCCAGTTTCGTCCCATGGGTATGGGTTACCTGTATTTCAAAATCTATGCGTAGTGACATTTGTACTCAATCTTTTGATATTTTATGGGCAGCAAAGGGATCAACTCTTTGCTTTGCATTAAATTCATGCAATCGTGATATTTTAATTTGTATTTATTTTATTGTTCAATGATTATTGTACTACCCTCACCTGAAAGACACACAAATCCCATAATTGTTGCCCATCAGCCTAGATTCAGAGCTCATAGAGATATTATTTTTCATCAGCGCCACATCAGGTTTACAAATAGCTGTTTCATTTTTCTGGCCTAATGGCATTGTCACTCGGCCTTACCCCTTTGTCGGGTGTCCCGCCTAACCCCGTGGGTTTGGGGTGGGTGGACTGCATGTTGCGTCCCAGGGCAAAATCCTGTCTAATTTTGAGAGAACGGAGGAATTGGGTGGACTGTAAAATTCTATTGAATATCCTACCCTTGGAATGCATTTGTAGGACCGAGAAGAAGCATCACTGCTAGCTCTTGGAAGATACAAATCAGCATACGGTTGGCGGTTGAGTCCCTGCCTTTCGAACAACAATTCACGTTACTCTTGAAATTTTCATCCTTTTGTATTCATTTCAAATGCTCTCCAGCTCTCTATACCTCCAATGCAACTGGATAAGATTTTGCCATATTGTACTTTCGTTTGTTGATTTTTTTTGCATGCGTATCAGTAGCGAGTTGAGGAAGAAAGTGAGAAGTTGAGAAAGATATCAAGGGAAGAGATCTGTCACCATTCAAAAAGCTTTAAGGGAATATTGCACACCAGAGAGTGTTTTTGCTGTTTTACGGGAGATCGAAGAAGATCAGTCTGGAAGAGAATCTGAAACATCAGTTCAAGGACCATCTGACCAATCCACCATCATCTGTGTGATGGAAGCGACGATTCCAGTTCCCAAGTCCAAGATAATGAATCTGATGGCGACTTTGGCGTAACAGCAAATGCACAGCTCTATCCAATGAAATTGTGGTGCCCTTTTATGTGGTAAACTCCAAATAAACTAGACAAATTTGGAATCAAATACTGGATTTTGACAGATGTGAAATGAAAATTCAGTGTAAATGAATTTCCATTCAGTGGCAAAGATGAATATTGGCCTTGAAATTAAGCGCTGGGGAAATAAATAGTTACTAAAGTGACTGTAGCATGCAATAATTAAGGAATAAAAGTAACTTGTAACAATTATTTTCATCCATCCAGCTAGCAGAAAATTAGAAAAAATGGACAATATCTCTTGTAGGGAAGATCAGACAAAACAGGTGTGACACACGAATATTGTAATCCATTCCATGCGAGTGTTCAAAAATACCTTAGGCCATTCGTAGTATCAGGAAAAATAGAACATGAATGTATATTACTCAGCAAAATGATCCCAGATAGCACTATTTCCGAAACGAATAAAAGAAGACCAGAGACCATCCTATTTCATAATAAAACAAAGCGGAAGTAGACATGATGGATAGTATGTATCAATTTATTTACACATCTCCATATCCAACAGCTGCATCTCCGCAGGCACAAAAAAGGTGCCAAATATCACTGAATTGCACTAATTTCCTTTCCATTTTCCAAATTCCTTTTATGTGTAAATGGCCGGTGTCACAACACCTCCTGCCACACGCCCCGATTAGTTGGCGTGCAGGGTAGTATGTAGATGTAGATGAATAAATCGTCCAATGTATGCATTCAATGCAAAAAAATATTCTCTGAAAAGTGCTGAAAAAATTAGTCTGTCTGACATTTACAGCAAAGTAATAATTTTTTTATACAAATTTTGTAAATCCAGTGTGCCTATTGTTTAAATGTTAAACGCAAATATTTTATTGAATGCATGTATTTTCATGATTAGATTTGCAATCGACTACTTAATATGGTTTAATTCATGATTTTTCAAAATAACTGTTATTAACTTTTGATGTTGGAAATAATATTAAATAAGTGTTTTTAATGAACTGATTTAACAATTTACACGATAGATTAAATACTGGATGAAAAGGAGGTGTTTTATTCCAAAATACATTTTAGGGGTCAAATGACCCCTAGCCATCCTAGGTAGCGTGGAACTCCTGTCCTCTTATTGTTAATGTTTGAGATTTTTCACAGTGGTGTCTAGACATAAGGCAGGAGTATTCAAATGCCTCTTGTTCACGATACACAAAGAAATTCATGTCTCATGAAGATAACTTTTTGTTGGCGGATAAATATGTATTTTTTGGTAATCAGAGCAATGACCTTGGTGAAATAGGACTAGCATCATTATTTTTTTCCTGCTGTTGTCATTCAACTTTGTTCTTACTCTTGACGTTTGTGGCGCTGATGTAGCGCGAGACAGTGCTGGTAGGCAGTCACGCCTGAACGATGGCAGGGAGAGGTTCGGCAGATGCCATGCTCCCTCATTAGTGACTCAGTGCAAATGTATTCTTTGTTCGTGGAATCCTGCGATGTGAATTGCAGCGTAGTAAAATTATAGTGACACAGTCCACTATCTTTCATTACCGCACCAAACTTTTTTTGGTCCTTCGGGATTCGATTCTACGAATGAAGATTTACCGTTAGGTCGTGTGGCTACGGGCGAGCTAGGCCACTTCTACGCAGCTCCAAGAGTATGACCTTGGCGGGCATCGCGCGTTCTCGGCAGCGCTAATCTCCACGCTATCTCTCAGTCGGTGCTATCTTTATCATTATCTCTCCGTTGGCGCCTCTACGCTCCATACCAGGAGGGCGAGCATCTGCTGTTGGAACTCATCGCGGTTCATCGTCTGTGGTGTATCAGCAGCGGGCGGCGATCTTACAAGCTAAGCCATACGTTTAGTCTGGTTATTTCTTTGTCCGTTTCCTTTGTCTTTTTCCTTTTTCTTTTCCTTTCCTAGACAAACACCTTACTTCCTATTCCCTTAACTTTAAGGATAGATTCTAAAGCCAAACATATGCTTATAAAGACTCTAGGTTTGGTAAAGGCGAGTCTGACCCAAATGAAAACTTATGCGGATAAGTTTGACGAAGGGTCAGATATCGTCAACTTAAGGCTTCGTATTGAGAGGATGCCCAATATCTTTCAAAAATACAACGAGGTTCAACGCCAATGGGAATTGGGTGACGATGATGATGATCATTTACAGGCTAGAGAAACTTTTGCGGAAAGGTACATGGAAGTACTCGCAAAAATGACCTCTATTTTGGAAGAAGACTCAAGTCCTTCGGTCCAATCTTCGGATCATGGTGGAGGTAGCTCACGGTCAAGACAGCTGAAGCTACCAAACATTAAGTTGCCCAATTTTAACGGAAATGCAACAGAATTTCGACATTTCCACGACATCTTCACCAGTTTAGTGTTACACAATGATGACTTGGATGATAGTCAACGCTACTATTATTTACTGTCCTCTCTTAGTGGTGAGGCACATAAACTAATAGAGAACTTGCCCATAATTTCTGACAACTTCAAGGTAGCTTGGGATATGGTTTGTAAAAGGTATGATAATCCCAAACTTATCGCCACAGCACATATCAAACGTCTCTTTTCACTGACAGCAGTGAGTAAGGACTCAGTTGTTGACATGAGAGCATTGGTCAATCAGTTGGTTAGTAATTACAATCAGGGTTCCCACTCAACCGTGAAAACCTTAAAACCGTGAATTAGCCGTGAATTTCGTCTACCGTGAAAAAACCTGGAAAAAGCCGTGAATTTCGTCCTTAAACCTTAAAAATCTCTCAATCTTGATAATAATACCTTCCCAGAAATTTTCAACTTCGTTCGTAGCGAGGGCACTTCTATTCATTGTGGCGAGCATCGTCGCATGTGTCAGAAAAGCGTGGGAACGAATGTTGCCTGAAGAAAAAAAAAATATTTTCCCAGCGCAGGCCTTTTCTCTCCCCCCACCTGAAATATGACGCCACTTCTCATCAGCTTGTTTATTTTCCTCGACTGTCTTGGTTTCCCCTCCCTCGGTCACTGCTTAGTCCCCCTTCCACCCAAATAGGCGTCCCAATGGCTGCAGCGACCACTTTCGAAACTAAATCTAGATGGCATTTGTGTCGAAAAATTTGAACGTTTATTCAACACCCTCAAACCTGTGATTGGAAGACCGCTAACCTGGACAACTTGCTATGCGCTGTGGACACTACGCTCATTGCGTTTGAACCGGGCGACAGCGAGCTTTCGGCGCGACGTTACTAATTGTCGCGCGTTGCGGCCTGAAAACGAGAGAAGATTTCCGCTTATGGCAATACTGCATTACACGATTTCCGCATGCGTCGACCTGGGACTTGCCAGTTTTACGTCGCAATCGGAAAGTTTGTATGGAAATATTTGACGGGTGATAAAGTAAAGTGAATGTGAAAATAACATGTTTCAGCAGGTATTTATTATGTCTTTATATATGTATTTCAAACCATGTGAATTATAATGTACTTATTTGCACCTATCGAAGACAAGGTTTTTTTTCCTCCTAACTCCTGCAGAAAAGAGGGTTCGTCTTACAATCGAATGCAAAATTCTCGACGTCAATTGGGTTGCATAATTTTCGTCGGAAAAAATTATGGATACCTGAGGTTGTCACCTAATATATATATAGCCATACAACGAAAACTCGACGTCAAAAATACCTGAAAAGTAATTTAGCTTATTTAATTTTGTATTAAAATGAAAAACTATTGCCATTTTAGGCAGCAGGTAAAGCGTGCGTGCCAATCAATCGCCGGGTGCACTTCTGCCGTGTCCGCGAGATCGCCTGCTTTACCCTGAATTCGGCTCCATTCAAGTTAGAGCTTGATCAACTTACAAAATTTTTGTGTGATTGATTACAATTTACCTAAATTTTAACCAGAGGCAGATCCAGGATTTCTTTCTGGGGAGTGGGGAGCACAAGCAAAGCCGTATCCAGGATTTTGTTCTGGGGGGGGGGGGGCACAAGGATACCTCATGATACAAAACGAGCGCAATGATAATGTGACCGTTTTCAAAATCTTGCATATTTTTTAAGTGTCTGGGGGGTATGTGCCCCCGTGCCCCTCCCTATATCCGCCTAGGATTGTTACGTTAAAGCCTCAATGCCGTCGCGATATAAACTGCTACAAAGTCGTTCCATTTTTCCCAGAGCAACAGTATGAAGGGAACATGATTTGCCTCTGATTAGAGTGATCGATTCAGTTTTGGTTTCAGAGTATTACGATAGCAGAGAAAAGAAGTCCTTACACTGCCGCTTTCAAAAGAAAAGTTATACGGTGGAACCTCAATCTATCGTTCCCGCATTGATCGTTCGCCGTTTCTGGTCCCAAATAAAGTTCCTTATAGACAATGTAATTTTTTCCCGCATCTATCGTTCCCCGAAGTATCGTTTCTCGCATTGATCGTTTGAAGATCGCGGTTCCGACGCATAATTTTCCCGCATCCATCGTTAGACGAGAAGGAGACGAAATAAATACAATGTGTCATTTATGACTAATAACGAATAGCCCATAGTTGGAATCTTCCCCAAGAGATGGAACTGCCATTGGGAGAAGCTCAGTGCCGTGGGAAAGTAACATTAGCGCATTTCCCAAGATTCGTTATCCCCTTCCATTCAGCATTCGCCTCTCCCCTTCTGAAGCTTTCCTCTTCTTCAAAGTAAAATAAGGCCCCAGCTCGTGCAGGGATTGTATTACGAAGACCTTAGCTTCGAAAAAAATATCGAGTTACACGAGAACAATAGAAACGTGTTTCGCGCTCCCCCCTCTTCTCGCCCACTGACCTTTTTCAGCCTATAGAGCGTTCCACATTTAGTTGACAGTACGGGCCTTATGGATAACAGTGTTGCCAAGCTTCCGCTCCGCCGGCAGGCATCCTAACAGCGTATGCAACCAAACATAATAGAGCGCCAAAATGGTTTAGTTCAAAAAGGAGTTAGGGATCGCACGAAAGACGACGTAAATTAAGGAATTTTTTACCGTAACTAAAATACCTTTGCTGCAATATAAAAGGAAAAGTCTTTTGTTATTTCATGTACGTACTTATTCAATGCACAAGCTGAATAATGAATAATCTGTAATGTAAAAAATAACAATAAATTGAAGGATAATTAAAATTATTGCCACTCCTGAATGAGACAAAATTTATATTCCTTCCTTATTATGCAATATTTTTTGGCTCTGGCTAGTATTACATGAAAGGTGATGTTGTATAAGACATCATCAATCTTTAATTTTTCAAAATTTCCCGTACTTGGTTTATTGTAAATTAAAGATCTCTTTTCAAGCTGACATCTTCAAAGCTAATTTCCTTAATATTCTCTTTCCTCCACCTTGTAGTAGGCAAGGATTCCAATTTCCTTGAGTAATAAGAGGCATTATCTACCACTATAATTGATCCTTCGGGTAAGTTTGCAAGAAGTGAGTGCTCAAACCATCTCTGGTAACACTCGCCACCCACTTCTTCATACTCATCCATTGAGTTCTTTTTGTACAGAAACACATGCGATGCTCCTTTTATGAACCCATTTTCCATTCCTGCGTGTATAATTGCAAATCATCCTCCTCGGAAAGTGGGGGCCAAGCCCAGTATTTAGTCCAGCAAGGAAAGCTTGACGCGGATTTTCTAATTGTTTGTTTCGCAAACTAATGTTCACTATTTGTCCAACATTATTCCAACTTTCGCCTGTGAATACACTCGTCCTGGGTTCGCGACGATATTTTTATAGCTGCCTTAAATAATAATTAATTGTGCCACCAACGAATAATATAATCCCTTTCGATGAGGATGATTCTTTTCCCCCTACGTTCGTACACGAAGCCGATGTCCAAAAGAAGACGAGATAGTGTTGTCCTTTTGTAATCTGGGAGAATACTATCCATATATACCGAGTTTAAGATGGATTTTAAAGTCGGAGGAATATTTTCACGAAGGATTCATGTACCTTCCTTCTAATTCCCGATCGGACAAAATCGTCAAAAATCACTGCTCTCGAATTTTTGTAAGGCTGTCTAATTTCTTTAGTTTTTGAAGGAGTTACCAATGGACCACGGGAGCTTTCATTTCTCACTCTGTAAACAGTAGACTCCGAGCATCCAGTAGCCTTCGAAGTTTCTCGGCAGGCCTCACAAATGCTGAGAGATTTCCTGGAGTACGATAAGACTGAGCACCAACTGTCTTTCGCGGCTTATAAGCTTCTCACCTTTTCTCCTCTTCTTTGTATCTGACATATTCATTGGGTGTGTTACAGCAGAGATAAGTGTAAAACACACTTCACAATTCTTAAATTCAGCAGACCACACAACACTTGTTCACTCCAAAAAATGCAACGACAAACTGAACGCCTTCGTAAATTCTTCCCACGACCCCTTCGGCTTGGGTCGATTCTGGTGCAGGTTTTATGGTACCCTATGAAAGGAACTCAGAAAAAACCCAAGCCCCCTTTTTTAAAAGGCGTGCACTGGATGTGGTAGTGTATCGCACAGATTATGAGATATTCTCTTTCTTGGTTTCCGCGATGGGACCGAAACACCCGTGGCGAAAGCGTCTTATTTCCAAGCCGCTTGCTTACTTTCGTGTATCAATGTATTCCGATAAAAACACTGCTGTTACGACGCATGAGTATTCTCTGTTTAGGATATCAAACGAATAGATTAATACATTTCATAGTATGCATTGACAAAAAACTCCTTTCCTGCCCGAGAATTTTCCCTTTGCGCGCAAGGAAAAGCAAGAAGCCCGGCCCAGCGGCGCCGTAATATTTTTTCTTAAGATCAAAACCTTGTAACTCGCTTCAGAATTGATTTAAGTTAATTATTTTTTCACCAAAAATAACTTTGTAGTTTTCATCACATTTGGTATGCAGCATATAGGGACCTACGACGTAAGAAACGTAAGTTAGTACTTTTCACTTTGCAAAAATCAAAATTTTCTTGTCCTAAAGGGTGTTACGTCGGCATATAAACATTTTAACTCAATATTTGTACAATTGGTGAAGACCTTCAAAGAGAAAATAGTGTGAAGAATTTTCTGCTGAAGATTCAATTCAATACAGACAACGGTCAGGCAGAAATTGCGAGAAGAAGATAAAGTAAAAAAATACACGTTTCTGACGGAAATTTAAGGAAATGTTTTTTATAGCTTTAGTTATAATTTTTATCGAAAACTATTGGCACCAATGAATGCAGCATCTCTTTCTACATAAGAATGCAATTTTTTAATCAGTGCATTACGCAACATTAATTTTCGTGCTGTTATAGACAACATCGCGCTCCTGGCCTTATGGAAATTAACATGGGAAACGATTCTCCATAAGAGCCCATACTGTCAACTAAATGTGGAACGCTCTATAACTCCTTCAAAGTTCCTAGTTCCTGGAGGTCAACTGCTGCATGAGTCACGTATTAGCCCAAAAGGTATCTAACAATGATATTCAGCAATAGCTATTATGCTTCTATTAGATTGAAATGTTAGTAATTTGCACGTAATTAAAAAAAAGAGACCAAACGCGACGTATTTTAAGCAAGGAAATAGATGGAAAAATACGATGGTGATTTTTGGCGAAACGCGATATGGTCGTAGCTGAGCTTCTCGGCAGTTAATTCGGCATTTTGTCCCGGAAACATGATATCAGGTTGTTATCAGTTATAAATTTACAAGCTATACTATAAGTCTCACTTGTCAGAGTTACTGACGAAGGAATATCTTCTCAGGATTTTTGTTTCTCTCTACTAACAATCCGAATACATCTGCTCATCTGGCGCTACGATAGAAAAGAATGGATATCTTTAGGGTAAAAAATTTGATGGCGCAGTCATATGGCCACGCTTCGCCCTCTGCAGTATGCTCTGCGTACCCCCGTACGCGATAGCATCAGTTCCGAACTTCACCTCGTACGAGTGGTTCCCTACTTTCCAGGGTGGCTGGATTTCGAACCACCGAGTGTTTTCCATGTGGGTTTAATAAAGTCAGGTTTCATTTTCACTAATTTAATTTTACTCGTCTTCGGACCTCGGCCCCTCCGAAGAAACTATTGAGAACTTTAAGAGATGGACTGAAAATAATTGAACACGAAGAAAAGAATCCGGGCTAGATGCGCGTGAATATTGAAGAGCGCCTTGGGTTGTCCGCTAGCACATCACGGTATGGGTGGGGGTAGAGTGAGCTACCTGGAGAAAACAAGTAGAAATATGAAGGCGAAGATCCAGGTGGGCGTGCCACTGACGATTAACGCAACATTGTTCACGCTTTACACACTACCTCAATTATATTAAAAATATATTCATTAGACAAGAACAATTCAAGTAATCGACTATTTTTGGCGTTCGTCATCCATCTCACAACCAGTCACTGTGCCGGCGAATGCGGTTGTTTTAGGCACAACATGCACATTGCTTTCGTGAATACGTGTACTCGAAATGGTGTTTGATGGATAAGAATTTTTACATCAGACTGAAATCCATAATAGCAGTGTAAATGCCGAGTGGAGAGCAAACATTTTTTTAGTGAGGTGGCGTTTTCCTTCAGAATTTTGAAAGGGATATGGGTCGAATCAACAATATGATCTATGTGTCTTGATAAAGTACTACTATTCCTGTTATTATCTAAAAATATTGTTTGAAACCTTTAATGAATATCTTAATTACTCGCCAAAATCCTGCGTTTCCTGGGACATAGGCAACCTAGCAAAAAATAAAGCATTGATCGTTTTTCCGCATTCATTTTATAATCGTATCGCTATTAGGAAGAAAAAAATTTCCCCTAGTGTAGTTCCAAAAAAGGAGGGTAGTCTTAGAATAGTGTTCGTCTTAGATGTGTGCTAATACGGTGTATGAAATTATTTTTCGATTTATTATGTTCTATAGATAATTTTCATAAAATATTTCCCGTTAAATAAGAGAGAATCAATTTACTATATTCTATAAAAAATTTAAATAAAATATTTTCCGTTAAATAAGAATGATTGGCGTGGGGAAATTCGGTTACTGTACAGTAATAACAAAGTGCGCAAAAAACAATCTCTCGGCGAGGAATTAAAAAAGGACCTCGGGTGTCCGGACGGAAGGAGGTCCGAAGGGTATTTGGCGTCCAGGCAGGAGCGCGGTTGGGCTGGTCCTTTAGCCGGCCCTGAATTTTGCAAACGACAGATCAAGTCATAACAGATATCACTTTTCATTGCGGCGTTAACATTCACAGCGTTTGCCGCGTACGTTAATTTTCTGTTGATATACGGCCAGTGATTTTCTTACTGTTGGCTTATTAACGGACCGTGAATTTAGCGAAATTGTGACCGTGAAAACCTAAAAAAACCGTGAAAACGTGAAAAATTACCGTGAAAACCTGGAAAAAGCCGTGAATTTCATTATTCAGGTAGAGTGGGAACCCTGTACAATGCATTGCATGCGCTACAGTTGGAAATTCCTCTGCATGAAATCCTTCTTTCACAATTTGTTCTTGAAAAACTTGACGAACCTACTCGAAGGGAATGGGAACTAAAAAGGAATTCTTATCAATTCGCACGCTCAAATGAATAGTTAGAATTTCTAGAGAATAAATGTCAGTTGTTAGAAGTGATTAAGGCCAATCAGAATGTGAAACGTGCAGTAAAAAGTTCCAAGCATCAGGAACATGATAAGCAATGGCGGACAAATGCAATAAAAACATATTTAGCACCAATGATCAGTGTATATTCTACAATCAATTGCATTCTTTTCATAAATGCACAGAATTTACCAAGCATAGTGTTCAACAGCGAAATGACTTTGTGAAGCAACATTTTCTTTGTTATAATTGTCTTCAACCTGGACATAGAATGAATAAGTGCAAGTCAGGTAATTGTAGGTATTGCGGTGGAAGGCACCACACTCTTCTGCACGAGATGGAAGGCAGCAAGGCCATGTCAAGGCAGAAACCTTTTTCCACCAATGGATCACCTAATCATTCACACAATGATTTGACAGAGGACGCCAATGGAGTACAAACGAGCAATTCTTATTGTTCTTTGAAGAGTACGTCAGAAACTCAAGTACTTTTATCCACTGCTATGGTCAAGGTATGCGACAACAGCGGAAAATTCCACACCTGTAGAGCATTGCTAGATTCGTGGTCTCAGTCTCACTTTGTGACAATCACTGGTGCAGCGTTTAAATTTGAGGAAAACGAGAAAAAACACACCAATTGAAGGTATCAACACGCAGAAATCTCAAGTGAAACACTGTGTTACTCTTCAGGTGCAGTCTAGATTTAGTTCATACAACATCACAGTAGAGTGTTTGGTTCTACCAAAAATATCAGGAGACATACCTTCAACGTACGTGAATACCGCAAATTGGAATCTTCCAAGGGAACTTCCTCTTTCAGACCCTGCGCTCAATGAACCGGGAAAAATAGATTTGCTGATAGGAGCAGATATCTTCTTTCACATTCTCAAACCTGAGCGGCAGATTAGACCAGGACCTTATCCTTTCATGCAAAATACGGAGTTGGGATGGATTCTAGCTGGACGTTTTCAACATCAGGAGGAGTCAGTGTCACCTGTTCTTCCAAAAAAGACATTCTTTCTAGCAAATGCGCTTAGTCTTGATGATCAGTTAAAACGTTTGTGGGAGATGGACAGCTTTACACAGCCTCCACGATCAAAGGAAGATGTAAAATGCGAGCAGCATTTTGTCAACAACATAATCAGAGATGACGCTGGATGATACGTGGTTCGGTTACCCTTCAAGGAAAATCCCAAATGCTTGGGAGACTCACTGGAAATGGCGACAGTGAGACTTCATCACCTAGAAAGACGTATTTATAGAAATCCTAATCTACGTGAAGACTGTGGAAGATTTTTAGCTGAATACGAATATCTTGGACACATGAAGGTCGCTCAAGATGCCGATTGTGCTATAACAACCTCTTGTTACCTGCCGCATCATCCTGTTGTGAAGGCTTCTAGCACAACTACAAAGACAAGGGTAGTCTTTGACACATCTGCTAAGGCAACTACTGGAAAGTCTTTGAATGATGTCCTTATGGTGGATCCAACGGTTCAACAAGATCTGCAGTCTATCATACTTCGATTTTGAATTCACCAAATCAGGTTTACTGCAGATATAGAGAAAATGTATCGACAGGTACGAGTACATGAACTGGATTGTTGATTTCAGAGAATCTTATGGAGAAACTCTTCGACAGAACCTATAAAAACCTTTGAGTTACAGACAGTCACCTGCGGCACATTGTCAGCACCATTCCTGGCAACTAGGTGTCTGCAACAATTAGCCCAAGACGAAGAAGGCGATTATCCAAAGGGAGCAGAAATCCTTTCTCATGACTTCTACGTGGATGATTGCATATCCGGTGCATCAAATCTCAACGAAGCTCTTGAATGCCAAGACCAACTCATTAAACCATTGAAAAAGGGTGGATTCAACTTAAGCAAATGGTGTTCAAATCATCCAGCATTACTAGAATCTATTCCCCCAGAAGTGCACCTTACACTTCGTCTGGACAGTCAAGACAAGGTGACAACTTTGGGTCTTCTTTGGCATGCAGCAGCTGACCAATTTCAGACCATCAACGGTCTTCATAAATATTTAGAATCAAGATTTTGGAACCATACTACTAAGAGAACGGTGATAGGTGTCATTTCTTCCATTTTTGATCCGTTGGGTCTTACAAGCCCAATAGTGATAACTGGCAAGGTTCTCCTGCAGCAACTTTGGTGAAAGGGAATAGACTGGGATGAAGAAGTACCGGAAGAACTGCTACTGCAATGGCAACGTTGGTACACTCAACTTCAGAAAATTGACGAAATCTTTATTGATAGGCTAGCAGTTGTAAAGGGAAGCCTTAGTGATCTTCAAATTCACAGTTTCTCAGATGCTTCCGAGAAGTCATATGGTGCTTGCATCTATATTCGATCAACCAATGAAAGGGGCCAGACAACAGTTAAACTACTTTGTGCTAAGTCAAGAGTGGCTCCACAGAAAAGGGTTTCGCTTCCATGTCTTGAATTGTGCGCAGCTTTAGTGTTAGCACGTCTATTCGAAAAGGTGACTACTGCAGTTAGCCACATCAAATTCAAGACATTTTTGTGGACTGATTCTACGGTGACATTAGCATGGATAGCAGCATCACCAAGTAAATGGAAAACATTTGTAGCAAATAGAGCGGCAGAGATACAAGAAAAAACGTCAGACGCTCAATGGTGTCACGTTTCATCAGAAGATAATCCTGCAGATTTGATTACCAGGGGAGTAAATGCAGATATCCTTACCCATGATAGAACATGGTGGAACGGACCTTCATGGATTAGCAGAATGCTATCTACATGGCCGAACTCCAGTAAACACGTCATGGCAGAAGAAATTTCAGAACAGAAAAGGGAAAAAAAAGTTCGTAAGCATGAAGGTCCAGACATCTAGTATCATAGAAAGGTTTTCTAGTCTGAGGAAATTGCAACGAGTGATGGCGTATTGTCTACGCTTCTAAGAGAATTCAAGAACCACACGTGTAAGAAGAAAAATCGGTGAATTACCGTATAAGCACGTGTAAGAGGCGCACCTTTTTTCCCAGAAATTGCAGCCGAAAATGAGGGTGCGCCTCTTACACAAACGTCTTATCTTCCCCCCCTCCCCTTCACCGGTCGCAAGTCTAAGGGGGACTGAGTGGCCTTGGTTTTCAGTGTGAGTCAGTCATCTGAAACCCTAGGTCAAAAACAAGCGGCAGGCAGGGGAGTTTCTCCCTTAGTGACGTTTTTTTAAAATGCTCCTGTTTGAATTTCTTGCAAGCATTACACCATCACGTCGGTACCCCAGAGGTGAACATGGAATTCGCGCAGGGTTTTTCGCTCCGGAGGGCGCGCTAAATTTACTGCCACAAGTGGGCATCCCGCGGCATTTATGCTGCATGTAGTAATCGGTTATCAAACGTAGAGAAACGCGTATTTTTGAATGACATACCTGGTTAATAGTCAATATCTGTCTTGCCGAGTAATTTCCATTACGCTGAGGACCTGATTTTCCAAAAATCATCTTCAGACGCTAATATGAGGATTATTGCAACTGAAAATTATATTGGTGTCAAAACCTGCGCTTTAAAAAATTCGAACGAGTGTGTTCATTGTTGGACTAAATTGTGGATGGAAGAAATCAGAAATGCTTATAAGTGATAAGCGTGGAAGGAGAGGTCCAGGGGAAGGAGCGCGATCCCATCTTCGAAGCAAGCAACGAAATACGGAGGGGAAGGAGTGCGCTCCCTCCCCTCCGTATTTCAAGCTACGAGGCTATGAGCGAAGGAGCACGGGTAGAACACGTCCGATCTTGCATGTGACGTCGTTGCCTTCAAAGCGAAGGGGCGAAGGCGCAGCAATATGATATACGCAGTTTGCGTTGCCTAAAGTTTCCAGTCCGTCTCGTCTTGTTTGAATGCGCTTATGCTACGCTTGTTTCTTCCGAAATTGTCCTGTTTGGACTATTTTGAATATTAGTAGCCTTGTTGTAACTATAAATCTTTGTGTAAAACAATTCGAGATTAAAAAACTTAAATTCTGTCAGATATGCATCGCGTTAGATCTCTTTCTTTTTTTGAACCTCGTGCGTGTCATACAATTATTGAAAGCTATCGAGATATCTTCGGGCTCAGGAGATGACTCACCTTGCATTTGGCCTCCATAAACTGTGAGATCGATCAAGGTCAGTTGGTGAGACGGGGTAGGGATGAAACACGTTTCCATTGTTCCCCTGTAACTTGATGTTTTCCTATTTTCCTGTGGGGTCTCGGAAAGGAAAAAAAACGGCAGAGGTATTGGCTGATGGAAGGCCGAGTGTGGTTCCGTTAAATCTACGACGTGGTTATTATCGTACGGCACTGAGATTGCCCTAATTGTTGTCCAAGCTCTTGGGAAGGTTCATGCTAAATGCCTGTCGTGTTTTGTCTTAAAATTTTCCACGGCTGCAATTCTATTGCAATACTCCTGCGAGAGCATTTAAACATAATTGTTCGTGAGTAGGACATGCATCGTAGAGCAACGGCGTATGCGTAGAGAGGATCGGAACTCTTTCTACTCCCTCTTATGCCGCTATTACCGCCGCAGTTATCAATATTTCGTCTTTCAATTAATATTGAAAGAGGAAAGTTCGTTAACTGTCGAAATTCCAGGCGTACATCTGCAACACAGCGCGATAGTATTAAAAAAATGCCGCAAAATATTTTTCTTCATCTCTCCGATGCTCAAAAAGGGGAGCGCCTCTTACACACGCTTATACGGTAACTCAGGAAGAAATGGAGAAATCACTTCAGCTCTTGATCAAGATGGTGCAGTACATTGAGTTCTGTCAGGAGATACACGACCTTAAAGGCAATGGGGCAGTTAGTTGTAAGAGCAATTTAAAATCCCTGAATCCAATCTGTTATGAGGATGGACTTCTACGGTTAGGAGGCCAATTGCAGAATTCCGACCTTCCCTTTCAACAGAAGCATCTTACTATTTTACCACAACGGCATCATTTGACCAAACTCATAATCCAAGAGGAACACAAGCGACTTCTTCATGTTAGAGGTCAATTTTTATTGAATTCACTGAGGGAGAGATTTTGGATCCCTAATGGAAGAAATGTGATTAGAATGATAATCCATCGCTGCTTGCCTTGTAGCAAGTTAGGGGCTCAAGCAACGACACAGTTAATGGTACAGCTTCCGAGCTGCAGAGTTAATCCCTCAACACCCTTTAGAAATACAGGGAATGACTATGCTGGACTTTTTTTCATAAGATCAGGTTCACTGCGATCCAGAATAAGAGTTAAATGCTATACAGCAGTGTTCATATGTCTTGCCATGCGTGCTATACATTTGGAGGTAGTTTAATGACATGACAGCTCAAGCATTTCTTGCAGCCTTTAAGAGATTCATTTCTCGTCGAGGGAGGTGCCAAAATATCTACAGTGACAATGGGACTACGTTCGTGGGAGCCGACAAGGAGTTGTGAAGCTTACATGAGACCGTGAGTACAGTTCCAAAACATGAATCTGTAACTGAGTTTTCAAGTAGAGAAGGGATATGCTGGCACTTCATTCCACCCCAATCTCCTCACTTTGGTGGAATATGGGAGGCTGGTGTTAAGTCCTTCAAGTATCATCTGAGAAGAGTCATGGGAATGGCGTGCTTGAGCTTTAAAGAATTCACCAGTCTTGAAACGCAAATTGAAGGGTGCCTCAATTCAAGGCCTTTAGTTGCTCTTTCCAACGATCCAAACGATCCCTCTGCCTTAACTCCTGGCCATTTTCTCATTGGCCAACCCATTACTTCTATCCCAGAACCAGATCTATTTGACGTAAGAATTGGCTTGCTTTCCTAGATGGCAGCAGATGCAGCGGCAGTTGCAGCAGTTCTGGAAGAAGTGGTCGAATGACTATTTGACTACTCTGCAGCAAAGAAACAAGTGGTCCATAGTCAGGAAATACATAAATCCGGGTGCATTAGTGGTTTTAAAGGAAGACAACACTACTCCAATGTCCTGGAGCCTAGGCGTAATTGAACAAGTTTGTCCTGGTGTCGACGGACTTGTGCGTGTGGCAACAGTGTGAACCAAACAGGGAACATATAAGAGGCCCATAAATAAGATTTTTATTTTGCCTTTAAATGAAACTGACATTTGATTACATTTTATTTTGTATTATTAAAAAAATGGGCCCTATATCCATTTTTTAGCGGGCGGTATGTTCCGAATCATGACGTTTGTGGCGCTGATGTAGCGGGAGACAGTGCTGGGAGGCAGTCACGCCTGAACGATGGCAGGGAGAGGTTCGGCAGATGCCATGCTCCCTCATTAGTGACTCAGTGCAAATGTATTCTTTGTTCGTGGAATCCTGTGATGTGAATTGCAGCGAAGTAAAATTATAGTGATACAGTCTACTATCTTTCATTACCGCACCAAACAACTTACATGGAATGCTACTAATTGTTGAGCATTTTGAAATTAATGAATTTCACCAAACCCAATCAAATCAAAAATAAGAAGAATCAAAAAGATAAATTTTGACTCAAAAAGTACATGTGCCATATAATGAGGGCTTCAGAAATTAAATTATGGAAACTATCACATTTCCTGAAAGGACATCCACTAAAAAGGAAAAGGCGACAAATGTTTTTTAGCAGTATTTCATTAAAGCATATTTTATACTGTCAATGAGTTAGTGATAGTTGGAAGCTCACTCTCCTAAAACCACTGAGTCACTTTCAATGGAACACTATTTTTGTCTGTGGGCACAGATAATTTTGGCCATTTTTGTAAGTACTGTGGTATCTTCTTGAAAGATTCTCTCCTTTGGCTTTGCCATGGACGCACAAGCCTGAATCACACAATCATTTTTTTCATCCATCTGGAGCTACAGCTCCACCTACAAAGGGAAAAAGTGACTGTTTCTTGTGATCACATCTCGCAATGACTTGGGTGAAGGTTTTCTATTACTTTTTCCATCACTCGGCATGTCCAGGTTAAACAAAAACTAAGTCAAGTCCATTTTTCTGCAGCTGAGACTTAAGCTCCAAACCATTACACAGCGTTCATCTTGTCAAGTGCTACCACCTCCGAATTTTAAGATCATGTATAACCAATTTTGAAGCACATTAACCAAAAACATGGGTGAGATAATTAAGATGTACTTTGAGAGAATGTAAATTCACCCACATTAATTCTCTAGAGTGGGTCATTCGGAAAAAACATACAGGAATATTAATGGATAAATATGCTGTTTTCATTCAAGATTACATGGATATTTTGTTTAATATCCTATTATTAAGGTATATGATATGAATGCAAAATTTTGTGGTGGTAGTCTCAATTAATAACAAAATCTGTTTGTTTGTTGAGCATATTTCAACGAAAAGAGCCGTTATATCATATTGGTAGAAATCTGTGAAATTGGTTTTATTTTTTCTATAATTTATTTTAAAACTATGTGATTTCGGTGTTGTAGAAAATCTTGGTGGTGTTATTATAACATTAAAATTGCTGCACATTTCTAGGTATTTTATTGTTTTTTGATGCACATTTCACGATTGCTTATACTTTTTTAAGCATTTTAACTATCATTAAATTCATTTCAACGGTACAAAATTTCTGATAAAACGAAATGAAGGTAATAGTTCAAGGCACATATGTACATCAGAGGTTCAAGCATTAATATTATAGAGTGAGCAAGAAAATGTGCACCGTAAATACTTCACTTAATTAATTATCTTTGTGAGGAAGACTTGAGCAAAAATTGACCAAATAGTACTGAAATTTGTTTTCAGTTTCATTGTATTAATTTAGACCAATAATACAATATTTAAGCTCTTCCTGCCTCTTTTTCCCTGTAATCAGAATGTATTCTTGGCGAATACGATCAGCAGATGGCAAATCCCCACTACCCTTCATGTATATACTTCTGAGAGCCTTTCCCGAATTTTTGGGTTATCAAGTTTCTCTACACTAATTCCAGCACTTAAAAATGCTTCAGTATTAGGGACAGCTAACTCCTCTTTCGCCTCCTTCACTTTCTTTGACTGAGTAACTGTCTGTTCAAATGATAGCTGTCGTTTTACGAGTCCCCTTTCTTTTGCACGCTTATGTGTATCGCAATTGATGTGCTTTGACAAAGTGTCATGTCTTTCAGATTTCAGAAAGTCTTTTTTACCAAAATTTACTCAGTACATAATACTTCGTCTTTCACACAAAATCCTACTGAGCTAAATTCACTTGCCCTGGTATGAACGGTAACTCTAGGTTTTCAGCATTTTAAAATTCCCTTCCTTCAGTTGATATATAAGGCTGTAGCCATGATTAAAAAAAGTCCAAACACGAATCACGACCAACATGACGGTGTTTTTAAACCGAGTGCTGGGTACCTATGGTATAACCATAAGTAATGTATAACTTACATTTTGACCAAAATTTATCATGTCGTGGGCTCCCTGTTCATAGCCCTCACCTAGGTGCCGAGGGAAGGTAGATTCAACAAAATCACATAGTATTGATTACAGCTGTTGCCAATCGGTCGAGAAAGGCCGTGAAAGAAGCACACATAAATAAACGCAATCAGATACAAATAAACTTGAACCGGGGGTGTGTTGAAATGATGTTTTTTTCCATTTAAGCTCGGTGGAGCGAATATCCCAAGATCAGTCCGCTAATAATTAGCACCCCCTCTCCTCCTATCCTTTCTGTTCCTTCCCTTCCCCCCACTGCTAGTGCTTCATGCTTTCAAATAACAATAAGTCTTTATGGATGTCTTCAAACGAGACGAATTGTGCTGTTGATGGCAAGGCACTGTCGACGGCTGCTGTGGTCACCGGAACATGCGCCGTCTACAGCGTGAAATGCAGGCAGTGCCGTGCCTTGAGGTCGTCTTCTGGCCATACGAATTTTAGCCAGCACAATTCACGGCACAACGGCGAGAGGTTCAGGCTGCTTTCAGAGGAGACGACTCTCTCGCCACGCCGTGTGTGCCATGCCGTAAACATCGTCTTGTCTGAAAGCAGCCTTCCGTTCCCAGCCAGTGGCCATGTTTAAGTCTACAAAATCATCAAGTTAGCCCACACCTAAGTTTTTCCTGCAATAACTTATCCAGTAACACTGTTTACTGTGTCATGGTGGGTCACCGGAATTACTGCTTTGACGCGTGCCGGGTGTGTGAGCTTATATTTATGCTCTTTCGCGGCCGCATTTAATTTCTTTTAGGTTTTTATTGATTCGGAATGTCTAATTCTTCAGGAGAGAAAGCACTTCATTCTAGATATTTCCGATAATTTCAGGATTGATAAATGTGAAGCGAAGAGAGAGGCCGTGATTATTTTAATGGCAAATTCTGGTGGAGACATCACTCCAGTGTGCAATATTATGTTAATTCAATATGTCGGAGTTCTTAGGACCATACCACATCTTGAGGCATAAAATGTTTGTCACACAAGGAGTGGCAAGGAGTGAAACTGAAAATGGTAGACTACACCATCATCCTACTCCATTTTCTGTTTTTTGTTCTTATCGCTTTCTTTCCTTCTCTATGCATTTATGTAAGGGATAGGAACATCTCTTAGTTCTACGGAAGAAGTAAATGAAAAATAAAAAGATGGAACTTATGGGGAATATTTAGTTTGAATTTTTGATGGGACATCTTTCTCGAGTGAGAAGAGGAGCGGAGGGGTGAGGGAAGGGTGCGAGGAAGAAGGTAAAAATGGAGGGAGGGAAAACGGAAATTGGTGGAAATTGGTGGTGCTTTGGTGGGCACAGTGATCCCTGGTGCAGAAAGTGCATGGAAAGCTCAAATGTGCGCCTGCTCCAGCTCCGTCAGCTCTAAGGGGGCTATATTACCACTTTATAACACTCGTCAAATGGTGCGTTGTGGGAGGAGGCATGTATGGCAACAGGAAGAGTGGTAGAAAGAGAGGAGACACTTTTGCAAGAGGAGCAACGCCCATTCGTTTGGATGCACGGGAGGGTGATGAATGGGCCGATGTAAAAAGTGGGGCATTTTGCTTGCATGGGAAAAAGTTTATATTGGAGCTTTGGAAGCAGCAGCTTCATTCTCAGCATCCAAGGAGACACTGGTAGGGTATATGGGAGGCAGGGTCAAGGAAAATGTTGGAGGAGGGAAGGGGGAGGATTGATGGCAGCGATGACAGGTAGGGTTAGGGGGTTAGCAGGCTACATTCAAGGCAGGTGGGTTATGCCCCATTCTCACTACCATCATTCTCAACCAGTGTAAAGATGACTTCAGAACCAGTGTGCATTCACACATACCATGGTTAGACACTGGCGACATCTGATGAATGGTAAAGTAAATCCAAGAGAAAAATGAATTGACAAGAGCAAATAACCTGTTGGAAGGAAATAGAGAATGTGCAGGAAAAAGTTCTTGTGTTCATTGCAATTATTTACGACGTATATGCATATTATGAGCTGCTTATGAATTAAATAATTGCTTTCCAGCATCGTCGAGCATTGTTCCTTGCTATGTAGAAGTTAATTCAGATGTGTTCGTCCAACTAATCATTTCATTGATAGTGTGGTTTGCATTTTTCTACTGCTCTATTGAATACAAGTGAAAGTGACTATTTGTAGTAATTTGTTTGGTATCAACAACATATACTACTACTTGCCCTTGATTCGAATGTGTTGACAAATCATTGATGTAGGTGAAGAAAAGAGAACCTAATCTTGAGCCATCAGCCTCAATTTAGGCACACTTATGGTGATTTGGGATCAGACACACTCAACAATATTCAAGTCACATTTCTGCGAGTTATTCGTCCACCATTGAATTGAAGTAAAATAATTTTAATTTATGGTATAGTATCAGATTATATCATGTCCTTTGTCAAAATCAGAAAATAATAATTGCTAAGACTGCAATGCAGCAAAAACTGTGTTTCAATCCTAAATCACCATAAGTGAGCCTCAATTGAGGCTTAGGGCTCAAGATTAGGTCCTCTTTTCTTCACCTTCATCAATGATTCGCTGCATTGCAGTCTTAGCAATTATTGTTTTCTGATTTTGACAAAGGACATGAAATAATCTGATACTATTCCGTAAATTAAAACTATTTTACTTCATTTCAATGGTGGACGAATAACTTGCTGAAATGTGACTTGAATATTGTTGAAATTAAACTCATGAAATAAGAGAGAGAACATGGTAATTTTTTGTGATTATTAGTTCAGTAGATTCCACTCAATGGGTCCAACGGTTACTTGGGGCAGCCACTTAATTGGGGCATATCTTGAAGACCAGAACCCAATAGAGGGATATCCCAGAGTATTCTCCGCTGAATTGGGACAGCATGCAGCTTTATTGGGCCATGAGTCGGCAACATAGACTCTATACTAGCGACGAAATTAAAATTTTTTGTTTTCAGAATACTATTTTTTTTTAAATATTTTCCTCCTTCGATTTACTCTTATTTTTCACAAATGTTCCTATTCTTGCCCAATTTTGAATGCTCTTGTTGTTATACTATCCACAAGAGGGTAGGACTTCTTTAGAGATGGGTCAAATAGCAGATTTCTGGAACTCGAATATCGAATTCGAATATTAAGTCATTGCTCAAATATTTGAATACCTCTAATACTAAACTATGAATGCGGGAATGTTTGACTTCGTTGCCTATGCAGCAGGAAAGAATATTTCGGCGAGTAATTGTGATTTCCTTTAAAGGATTCGAACAGGAATTTAGCTGATTAATAGAATATTTTAATTTTATGGAAACAATTGGGCATATAGTTGATTCAACGAACATCTCTTTCAAATATTCTAAGGGGACACACCACCTCGCGAAAAATGATTGCACGCCGTCTCAGCATTCACACTGCTACGATGGATTTCTGTCTGATGTATACATTCTTATCTACCAAATGCCATTTCAGCGGCACGCCCATCTGATACTCGGCTTCATCCAACTTCTTATTTTCAACAGGTAGCTCGCTTTACCCCCACTCCTGCTGTCAAGTGCTAGCGGACAATCTGAGGCGTTTTGGAAAATGCACACGCATCTCCACCGGATTTTCTTCAATTATTTTCAGTCCATTTTTGGAAGTTCTCACGAGATAAGATGAATTCGAATTGCTATCAGGGAGAAACCAAATATCCTGAGAAAATATCCCTTCGTCTGTGACTGTAACAATAGAGATTTATAGCACAACTCATAAATTGTAACTTGATATATGTTTTCGGAAAAAAAATACCGCATCAACTTCCGAGAAGCTCTGCCGCTCATATCGAGTCTCGCCAGAATGCTAAGTCTCCGTCATATTTTGACATTTATTTCCTCGCAAAAAATGCTTAAATAAAGTCAGAAATGCGTCGCATTTGGTCTTATTCTTTTTTAAATTACACGCACATTACTAATATTTCAATCCAATAAAGGTGTAATATCAATTGCCGAAAGTCATCGTTAGACACCTTTTGGGCGAATAGGTGATTCATGCAGCAGTTGACCTCCAGAAACTGGGAACTTTGAAGCAGGTAGGCTGAAAAAGGTCAGTGAGTGAGAAAAGGGAGGCGCGAAACACGTTTCTATTGTTCTCGTGTAACTTGATATTTTTTCGAAGCTAAGATCTTCGTAATATGATCCCTGCGTGAGCTGGGACCTTTTATTTTATTTCGGAGAAGAGGAAAGCCTCAGAGGGGGGGCTAGTGCTGAATGGAGGGGGATAGTGGATCTTGGGAAATGTGCTAATGTAACTATCCCACGGTACTCATGCAGCAGTTGACCTCCAGAATTAGGGAACTTAGAAGCAGGTAGGCAGAAAAAGGTCAGTGGGGGAGAAAGAGGGAAGGGTCAAACATGATTCTATTATTCTCCTGTAACTTGATAATTTCTTTTGAAGCTTTTCATTTATGGTCTTCGTAATACAAACCCTGAGGGAGCTGGGACCTTTAGTTTGATTTCGTAGAGGAGGAAAGCGTCGGAGGCTGAGGGCTGATGTATGGAGGGGGGAGTGGATTTTGGGAATTGTGCTTCGTAGTTACTATCCCACGGCATTGAGGTTCTCCTGGTGGGGGAAACCGGGGATTTTCGGATTTTTTCACCCGATCACTTTCGGGTCCTCACGTCGAACTCTTTTCACTGTTCTTATCTGCGAATTTGATGCAGTTCGTCTACTTGCCTATAACAACGCTGCATGCACTAAACGACTAGAGTTCTTCACAATTTTCCGAGTCAACTACCAATGACAGTGTTCGGCACGAAATTCAAAGTATTCGAGAGCGTACCTCTAGCATAACTATTCGAGACCTCGAATATTGAATTATTTCTAGTATTAGAGTATTTGCGGATACTATTCGCACATCTCTACTTTTCTTTAATAGGACTAAGTAAAAGACATTCATTCAGCATGGCCCGAGGCTGTGAAAAATATTTTTAACTAAATTGTTATAATAGGGTAGTTTCCTTCATCAAAGAAACCGAAAGGCATTGATTACGATTTGTTACCCACCATTACTGTATTCATAATATACAAATTATTTCGTTTTAGAAATACCGGTTTAGACGAATGGCAATGGTCCATTTTTATCCTCATTTGAAAAGGGCCAGATTGGCGCCCATGCGATGCCACTCCACGTGACGTCACAGGGTCCTAGTTTCTATAGGAAAAGATAGGAGTTATACATCGTCCGAGATTACCAATGCATGCATGAGGCGCAGAGCTCAGGGAAACATGTCTTAATAATCACCTATTAAAACTGGCTAAGGTCGGAAAGTTTTCTTCGTTTGATAAGGTATTAATAAACCTTTTTTAAGCCAAGCGCTACCAGACAGCAAGGTACTCAGCTACCCTCTAGCATCCTGCGTCCTATCAGCGCTCAGAGCCTCGATCAAGGTCACCTCACAAGGCGGGAGGGGGAACCAGAAATACGTCACACGGAGAGATTTCCTTACCCGTCGCGTTTTTGCGTGCTTGAAAATTTTCACTTTTCATTTTATTGCGAAAATTAGATATCGTCATTTAAAAATCTAAAAGCATGAAATACGTACTCCAGGAGTAATAATCTTCCGATATAGGCAATAAAAAATAATAGGAAACCACCCTATTCTTAAAATTGATTATAATTTGACTAAACTCGCTGATTTATTAATCAAAGTATGTAATGGTTTAATATACTTAGGTTGCATTATAAATGTTCTTTAGTCTTCTTTCTATCATTTCAATGTTTCTTTAAGCCCATATACAGGATAGTTCGCCTAATTGGGGTAGCCGCTTAATTGGGGCAAAATGCACAAGTCCCGATATGTCCCAATTAACCGGAATCTTCTGTATCACCCGACTTTATTTTCTACAGTAAAATCTAACTAGCAGTTAGCCCGATATTTTATATTGGTATGGGAGGAACTTTTGTTCAAGGATGAATGTAAGGGATCTTTTTTAAACTGGGACAAAGAACTCTTACCTAAACATTAAAATCATTTTGACTGTCAGATTTTTATTGAGGTAGTTTCACACATTTTACATTATTTCCAGCAAAATATTTATAGAGATTATTCAATGTGTCCGTAACAATACAATGCAAGCTAATGGCCAATTCATTACAAATTATAGTATATCGCATATCTTACATCAAGTTTAAAATCTCATAATATTCAACAAATGAATCTGTAGCACTTTCCTGTGAATGAATTCTGAAGAATCTATTTCGCTAAGAACGGCTGTCTCCTCTTCGAATGCTTTACTTTCTGTTTTCTTTCCTCCCATACCACCTTGTTGCTGCTTCGCCTTCTTCTTTTTCTAACCAGCTTTTAACCAACTTACGTTTGCACACGCATGAACTACTGCCAACCATGGTCGGAAAACGGTGGTCAGAATCCCAACCACGGTTAACGGTAACTTGCGTTCACACCTCGTTTTGTAACCATGGTCGTGGTTAACCGGCATAAGAAGAGCATAGTGTGAACAGGGCATTACATGCCTGTAACAGCCAAATGCATACTAATTCCAGGGTGGGGAGATTGAGGGCGGAGTCAGTGGGGTGGGGATGCAATAACAGAAACTTTGAAGCGGTCATTTAATAGGGAGTTGTGGGGCAAAGAATGTGTGGGTACTGAGAGAGATGCGTGGGGGATGAGGGATAACAGGTGATTATTTATTCTGAGGTTAAGGGGGGGGTGATGCATTGGCTTGAATTGAGAGCTGGGGAGAAGTTGAGAGGTGGGGTGGTGGTGACTGGCTGGGGTTTTTGAAAAGGGTGGGTGGCTTCGAAAATGGTGCTTAGAGTTGGTGTTCATTTGTAACTGATCGGTGAAGAGAAAATCTGGGTCAATTTTTTAAATGTTAATTACTCACTCGAGGTTTATCAACTCCACACTATGTATTTTTATTCTAAACTTAAAAAAAAGTTTAAAAACCAAAACTAAATCCATAACTAAACCAAAGAAATGTTACCTAAGCAGGCAAAAATAAAAAAAATACAATCGAAGAAGTATTAAGAATTCTTGTGACTTTTTGTTCAAGGAGCTTAAAAGATAACGTGTATCACAAATTAATAAAAATATCGTGTTGATTGTTACTCCTAATATTGTCTTCAAAGAAGTAAACTCTCTGTATTGTATTCATATGTTTTGTATATTTTTGCAAGAAAACATGTATAAAGAAAGTGCCTAACGATACACCTTCTTCTCTATGCCAAGCCCAATCACACCTTTTCCTTAACATACTTGTTCCCTGATTATGTAAAAGTGCAAAATTTTTGCACAGGTTACCTAGTCAGTTTTATTCCCCATGTGTGACCTTAGAATGTAGATCCCTCCACCATTTCCTCTGATAGTGACTCATACCTAAATTGAACATGAAGTTGTTTCTGTTTTTCGTTCAAGGTATGCAGGCTTGCACAATGCCAGGAATTGTTTATGTGGCACCAACAGTGGATCTCTGGTGAAAGGTGACTGCTTCCTGCCATGTTCCAAAAAACCTACTCAGTCATGTGGTGGACATGATTCTGTTGATATATATGACACAGGATTAAGAGGTGAAGTCTTATTTCGAGTTTAAATTTTATTTTTTTAATTTAATTTAAAATTGCAAATTTAAATTTTTATTTTTTAAATTGTGAAAAGGCTATGGTAAAGGGAGTACGAAGTGTGGTTGAGTGAAGTGGAGGTACGGCCTACCGCCATTAGATGAATGGGCCACTCATCTTTTTACCACTAACAGGAGAACAGTGAAAGCAAACTGGCTATTCAATCTCCAAGTTCAATATTTCAACCTCTCTCCACGTGTGTCAAACGTAATGGGTCGAAACTATTCCCTCTCATCCCCCTCCACTCAAATTTTGGGATCTGAACTTAACTATGAGCAGCGAAGTTTTGATTAATTTAGTTTCATTCCCGGGGTAAAGTTACGTCCCAGGTCGAAACTAAACTCCTTGGTGATTTTAATTTCGTGCGGAAATTAAACTAAACCCAGGCCTCGTATTTTTATTTCACTCCGGGGCGAAACGAAACATTTTTGTTTAGCTTCACTTGCCAACCCTGCAGAATGTATTATGGGTGGGGGAAAACTATTCCTAAAAATGATTTTGAAGCCATTTAACTTTCCTGAATATTGCTCCCCAATTTTCTGTTTCAGAGTTGGACTTATGTAAAGTAAATCCTATGTTGAACTTTGACTTTTGTGAACTTTCAGTGACTTGATTTACAAGTCCAGTATTACAGTATTTTGCCGATCATTAGGAGTTAATTATGGAAGCTCTGTGATTCTCAAGTAAACTCAACTCCATGAATATAGGTAACTTTTGGAAATAAAAATATTTTTTTATATTTAACTTATTATGTCTATGCTGTCTTCTTACAAGGCTATATTATGAGTATTTACTAAGAATTTCAGTCAAATATGCTTAAATATGTAGGTAACCTAGGTTCAAAGTCATCTCTTCATCAGCTGTTCAAAAATTACCATTTTCATAGGACGTGTAGCCATATCAATGCTTGACTATAGGTATTTTTATTTCTCTTGATAATTATAATATCAAAATATAGTACCATATAAGAGTTTCTATCATAAAGTTGTATTAATTTTGCCATAATATAATGGTAAAACACCGTGTTTAAAAATACATTGTTTCTTTGTCCCGTACGTAACATAAAATAGATAATTTTCTTTTTTCACCAAGTTTCTTGACAGACAACTACTCAAAATAAGATTTTCTAAACAGGTTTTGTGTCAAACTAAATGATTATAATGTTTTAAAAAAAAAATTGAATTTAAACATACCCTAATGCTCAATTTCTTTCTGTCCCGTACGTAACATTACGTACAGGGCATTACATAAAATAATGTGCAATATGTACACATAAAAATGAATTCCTTATGTCATATCATTACTAAATGTTGAGAATATTTAACTCTAAAACAGAAAATGAAGCCATATTTACATTTAGGCCAGAAAAGTCTAGGTCTATGGTAATAACCTAGACTTAAACCTAAACTTAGGTCTGAAACTTAAAATAGTGCTCTGGACACTCAAAGTTGGGGAGTTTTGCACAGCTATGCAGAAGGGGACGTACAGGTATTATGTACGTTTATGTCATAACATTAGGAAGTGGCAGAGGAGTAGGTGCTGTGGATGAAAGTATGCATTGTAGTAAACAGAGGAACAAGTGAAATTTTAGGTGCATGGAGGGAGGGTAGGGAAGGTTAGAAAAAAGTAAGGTGTATGAAATGGTAAAACATGATTGTTTAACTCCTATGTTTTATTTGATTTTGTTACCTCAATAACTGTTTTATTTGATTTTTCACTCTTCAGTTCTTCAAGACAGGAAGTAGGAACTTGATTTCTTTTGTCTCAGTGTGTGGTAGGCCTCAGATGCGAAATCACCGGGATATTTGTTCTCAATTAGATATTTGGTGATACTAGAATCTACAGTCGCCTTTAGCCAGCACGTCATACATGTTTCAGTGTGCGAGTGATTACAGCACTTGTTATTTTTGTGACTGATTATTACGAGGGGATGAAGGTCAGAAAATAATCGATGTGGACTACATGGAGTATTTTTATTTAAGTAAGTTTACATAAGCACCACAGAGTAATGCCTGAAACTTTTAAGATTTGAAATTTATCATGTAAGATATTCTGTAATGAACACCAAACCGATCACCCACCTCCTGAGGCGGGTGTTGTAGCACATAAGGCTTGCTGGTGGTAAAGATAGGTTAATAACCTGGCCTTGGCGTTAATGTGCTCGCAAAGGGCCGGCGGGATAGACTCACTGTTTTCCTTTCATTATTAACCACACTATGTTCAGGGAAAAATAAAAATAAACCTTATGCTTATTACAGTATAACCTCTTTACATCGTAATGGAGGGGACCAAAATTTGGGCATTTCGATGTATGGAGGTTCACTATAGAGAGGTTTTAGTGGTAGGCACCATTTTTTTCATATCCTTGGGAAATAAATGGTGCTACTGTCTTTTAAGCCATTATATTAATATATTTAAACATATAGGTATGCATAAGTGAACATATATTTACAATTTAATGATTACACAAAGGTAAAAGAAATTGTTCAAGAGGCCTTTTTAGAAAATAAATTAGTTAATGGGTTTGCTTAAAAAATTTTTCTCTCTTCTTTCTCTCTCTTTCGAAATAATGTTTTCAAATCCACAAGCACTTTTGAATGCCATTTTCACTACAAAAAAATCACTAGCTGTTTTCGTTAATGCTTTTTGACCTAAGAAATAATTCCCTGGTCTAAGGGTTGCAATTTACTAATAGTGTTCGGAGGAAAGAACAATAGTTTTTTATTTCTAAACATAATTTCTTCATCCTCATATTTAACTGCCTGAGTTTTTTTTGTTTGTGCAGCCTAGATATTCAGTTTCTTCTGTTTTTCCTCGGTTGTTTACAATAGATGTGAGGGTGAATGATGGTATTCCAAAGGTCACTGCCTTCTGCCTGTCCTCGTTGATGGCTAGGAAAATGGCTAATTATGTGGTAATGTCAAGCAGACGCCTTCTTTTATTTCTTGAATCCATCATCAGCCTATGATTAATTAAGTAATTTTCATATTTTATGGCAAATAATTGAAAATACTCCTTATTATATCTTTTAGAATTGATTTATCATTCTTATAATATGTGACTTGTTAAAGTTTATAAAAAAATAAATAAACACGTGACTACTACAAAAAATTGAGCGTAATTTTGAAAATTTTGTTGAATTCCCTCTCTCCATAATACAATGCACGTGGCGTTCCTAAGAAAAACGCTGTCGAAGCCACACAGAAACGCTAGGTCTGCGAAAGGACATGATTTCCGCTAAGCGCAATAAATTTTAAACCACGATCGTTCACGAAAGCATAGAAAAAATTACCTAGGCAGTAGTAAGAAAGTGCTACACCGGGAAATATGGGAATAAAATAATTGCGAAACTGTATTTGATTTATTTCAAGTCGCGGAAAATTCATGAAATGTTTTCATTTCAGAAGCGGAAGTAGCAATGCGGTCGAGTAATTCGGTCTCCGTGGATGGGAGTGAAGTTAGTTGAAATATTTCCGTCAGCAAGTGATTATAGGCTGCGCTGGTCACCTCTTTTATTAACTGAACATAGTATGTAGGCACTTACAAGAAAATAAAGCCATCAGTAAAGGAAAGCGAGTGCTATCGCGCGATTTTGACCCTGATTCGAGAGAAAACGATGTGTTCTGTCCTCATTTACCGTCACTTAATATGATTACGATAGTTCGATGCCCTAACTAATGGTTAACGTGAAAATTATTAAAGGTGTATAAGAAAAAATAAGCGTGAAACATTTATCGCTGAAAATGTCATTCCATGTAGGTAATCGCGGCTGCATTAATGGTCTCTAGTTGTCTCGGTACGATTTGCGGAGGTAGTTAGGCCGTCTCGGGGCCGTCTTGTTGGTACGATATATGGAGGTTTTACGAGATAAAGAGGTTCACTATATAGAGGTTTTCCTATATATTTACATGTAAATCTGACGGGACCAGAGGGTTGGTACGAAGTATGGAGGATTACGATGTAAAGAGGTTCACTACATAGAGGTTTTACTGTATTTTAGATTTAGCTATGCATTGTAAATGAAGTTCAACGAGTAATAATTTAACAAGAAATATATTAACATAATTTGATAATATAAAATATTATTCAAACTCCCTACGCATTCATTGACTGGCTGTCATTCACAGATATATCCAATATACTTTTGAATCACCTTGTATCATAATGGGCAAAACACTTTGCAACTTACGACTTGAAAGAATTTGTTTCATACTGTGTATTCCTCATCCTCCTTGGTTCTATTCTTCCTTGTCATATGCTATGAAAATTTTTCTTGTCTGCGAAAATGGTGGAGTATCAAAAAGCATAATCGCTAGCTAAAATGTTCCCGCTGCATAGCAGCCTTAAATGTTTTTATCTGTCTGTTAAGAATGGCATGAGGGCGGGTTTGTGGAGTTGAATAATATGTTCCATCACCGGCCTTCTAACAGTTGCGTAGCTGCATCCAAATTGCATCTCCCTAGATAAGGCAACTAATCTATCTACATAGGATTATCCTCGATCAAATGGCGAATCCTGATGTCCTCGAAATCATGGGTGGCTCGAGGTCTGCCACTCCTTTGCCTGTCTAACAGTGACTCGTCGCCTTCCTTATGTGCCTTACCCAGTAATAAACTGTATTCTGGGACAAATTCAGCAGCCTAGGTATTTTGAGCACTGGTTTGCCGTTCTCTACCTTTGTCTATTATGTGTCCGCGTATGGCTGGACTTAACTGCCAGCTCCTTTGCTATTCCAGAGCTCAGAAGTTCAAGACTGGGTCTGAATTATTGATTATTTATGAGACACATGCTTTCCTTTAGTTTGCAATTCCATTGTTCATGTTTCCCATGTCTTTATCCCATGATTACAGCTTCAAAACTATAGTAGTCTTCAATTTTCTCATACTGGTAATTTGTGACGTGGAGAAGTGGGCAGAGCGTTAGATTGCTGTGATGAAGTCTCAGGTTTTTTTTGCTAATTTTTTTTGCTTACGAAAAGCTATGACTTCTATGCAATGACTGTCATAATTATTATGTAGTACCTTACTCATAGTTTATAAAGAATTTCAATGTGTTTTTATACCAATATGTGAGTACAAGTTAAAGGAAGACCGGTGAAAATTAATATTTAATGTGCCTTTTCATATGCTTTTCTTTTTTCTGCTTTGCCATGGTTTTCAGTTTCACAGTTCGCGTATCCATGGTTATAACTTGGAAATATTTATCTAATCATGCATTAGAGTTCATGTAAATTAACATGGGGACATGATATACACGTTAATTTACTACCTGGAGCCGAGTTCTAATCCCAAGGTGCACAAATTTTTTCAGGAAACATTTTCTCAAGCGAGGAAATGTTTAGATTACTAAAGGGAATAATAGGACTTGTGCTCATTAATTTGCATTTTGAAAAGAAGAATTCAGATTGTTTTACAAAATTTATGCTAGTAACTATGACTAAAAGCAATATAGTCCAGAGACTATATTGCTTTTAATTATTAATTTAAAAAATAATATACGATTGAAATACTTAAAAATGTGCTTGACCTAACGCAATGATGATATGAAAGTGTGTCACTACAATGAGTGGTGAGATTTTTAGGCCCTCAAGGCTTTGCATTCACTACAGGGTATAACATAAACCAGCTTTCCTTTTCAGCCCACCAATTAATTGGACGAATCTGTTCTGAGAGATTAATTGGATTGTTGCATCAATTGATAACCAGAGAACACATTCAATATGAAACCCTATGGAAGTAGTATGTGATGATTATTAAGGCCTTGAGTTACATAACTCAATTAAGACATCATATAATGTTGCAAAAATTAACCAATATCGATGATCACAAAATGTGCATACTCCTTAAAGGTGCAAAGAAGTTTTCAAATCTGACAGCACAACCGAGAATACCGAGGAGGGTGCGAATTCAGTGGATTCTCGTAAATAATTAAGACCTGTATTTAAAAAAAATATATTCATTTTTCTTGTAAAAAGCATGAAATGTGTGTCTCATAGCACCAGTCTTTTGAACTGTACAATAATGCCAAGGCCGGAATTTTATCCGCTCATTACCACTGGCTTTTTTCTGAATCCCTTACCATTTGAATGTAGCCATCCTTAACCCCTCAAGCATGGCAGGCATTTAATTAAATCCCATTCCAGCGGCTGGATGAGATTTAAATGACTTCGCCTTTTTGGCATGCTATCATTCAATAATTTATAACTTTCATAATATACAATCAGTATGGTTGAAGCAATCCAAGCATAGGCCCACTGCACATTTTTCACACAAGTACTCTCTGTCCCATACTAGGCACAAACTGCGCACCTTCTTTGGAGGCTTTGATTTCTTCGTATCTGTAGGAATTGTCTTTATGAAATATACTTCTGTGAGTCTTGGTACTGAATTGTCTGAATTGGTGTGACGGTCATGTCCAAACAGGCCGTATGGAGTTGGATATTTCAAAAATATTACCTCGACCAATTGCAAGCTAAATGATAATAGAGTCAATTTTTTATGTGTGTTTTCCTGTGAACAACATATGAATTTAGTATACAAGAATTGCCATGAGAAAAAATTCCCCTGGACCGGGAATCGAACCACGGACCTTTGGCTTTCCGGGCCACTGCACAGACCACTACGCTATCCAGGTTCTTTAATTCCCATGGCAATTACACCGAGGCTAGGTGTTAGACCCTCGCGGTCCATCAAGGATGGCAACGTGAGGGAGAAAGGACTTCCAAGAAGCCACAATCGGTTGAGAGCTTCAAACCTGCACTAAAGCCGTGCAAAGAATTTTTTCTCATGGCAATTCTTGTATATTTCACCGCCGTTCACGCGGCAGGTTTAGAAATATTACATATGAATTTAGGACTACGGCATTCAATAGTCTCCTAAATAACTTCATGCACCACTTGTAATGGCGTTTTCTTTCCATTAGGTACGAATGCAATAACAGGTCCTTGAAATTCTCTCCACCGATGAATTTATTATAACCTAACACTCAAGCAGTCTTCCAAGTCTCTTTTTTGCCTTTCAATACCATTCCCATTCCGTGGGATCCCCAATTATAATTAAAAATACCACACACAGGAAGTACACCCGATGAGAATTGCAACACACTGCCGGAAAGAACACCACACACCATGAATGACTCTAGTGGACTGAAGCGCGTGGTTTCAAAGCTCCATCAAGAGACGAGAGAATATCTGGAAGGGGCCCTGGTATACGCTGACTGTTTAGAAGGAATCTTATCTTCGTTGAGTACTGTCCACAAAAGAAGAAAAAAATAAATGCAGAGCGAAGCAAATGCCCCCTTAGCTTAGGACTCTTTGGACTAATGTGGTGGACCAAGCACGTTTGGGTCTCAAGGTGATGACACACAAGGAGAAGACGGAGAGAAGGCAGTGAGCTTATGAGGAAGATACCATATCTCAAGCTAAAGTAGCTGACCCTTCTTGACGTCTCACAAGCAGAATAGGCAGCAGTTTTCAAGATAGCACAGTTGAAGGAAGGCATTGATTTTTTTAGACCCAATTCATCAACAGTACAACATCAAGAGGTTCAAAATGGATTTTCATCGAAACATTAAAAAATACCTGAAGGCATAAAGTCACTATGAATATTTTATTTGAAGGAAAAAACATTTCTTCAAAATGTGGAGTAATTAGCATTAATTTAAAATACAATATCTAACTGAGAAAAAATATTAGATATAGAAGTTCAGGAAGCTTACTGGGTACGCATGATGGCGGCATACAAAATTTAAAGAGCGCATACTGGGTACACATGATGGTGTTGAGGAGTTAAAAAGGATAAGACCACAACTGCCCCATTCTTAACTTTTATGTGACTTGATAATTTAAAAAATTATACGATGCTGTTGCAGAGAATTTAAAGTGATTTGAAGTCTTTAGAGAAATACAAAACGAGTGAACGACTTGAAAAAAAAAAATGACCAATTTTTCCACGTCCAGGACTCGATCTCACTATCTCCACCACCTCAGTCACCACACGTTTACTCCATTAGTCTACCACAACTACTTACAGGTGATGTATTATAATACGGACAATACTAATCAACAGTGAAAACCAGGGCAAGTACACAGTAAATGCACACGAAATAATCATTAAATCTGATATAAATCAAAACAGATTGGTCAATTTGCAAGTAACTATGTACTCCCTCTGAGTGCATTTATCTTTGTAGGCAAACGAAATATTTTCGGTGAGTGACCAAGGAAAACAAAAAGAGTAAGGAAAACTAAAATTTCTCGAGGAGCGGAAGTGGCACCACAAACTTTTCCAAAAACTTTTGAAAGTCACTGTACATAGCTCATTATTATAATGTTGGGAGTATCTATATACAGTGCAACCTCGATATAACGACACCCCACGGTACACTAATAAACACTCGCTATAGCGAATTGCCGCTTTACCGGAGATGGAGCAAATAATAGCCAATATACCTGTAGCGAACAGATATACAGGAATAGGAGTGGTGTGGCGACAGATAAACATCTATCCGATAAACGTAAGCATAAATCCAGACGAAAGGCGATGTTTTTTTGCATCACTAAATTTCCTTACTCAAATAACGACTAACTATTCAAACAATTTATAAGCGCCCCACTGAATAAAAATCATGCAAAGCATTGTTTCGTCAATCATTATATTTATCGAACGACAGTTTACCACATAAATTTGAGACTGAGCACTCCATTAACTTCATTTCTAACAGATCGCTAGCAATTACAGAGGTTAAGGAGTCTTGATGAAAGTCTTCCGGCGGTGAAACCCTCGCTATGGTGAGAGCCAACACCGAAAGGGTCTCGTAAAAACGAATTTTTTAACACGCTTATTATAGGGTCAATTGACGGTGCATCGGCTATCTCTCGTTATAGCGGGGGTGTCGCTATAGCCCGTACTCGCTTTAACGAGGTTCCACTGTATCTCAGATTATAGTGTATATCTCAGTTGGGAGTATAGTATCTCAGAAGGAAATATTTTGTTGCTTGTATTGTCTCCCTACCCTTACTGATTAGAAGACTTTAATTTTTAAAAAGTTCTGTTTACAGAGCTAAATGGAGGTACAGTAGATTCCGTTTAATGGGTCCACCGGTTACTTGGGGCAGCCGCTTAATTGGGACAGATCTTGAAGAACAGAACCCAACAGAGGAATATCCCAGCGTATTTTCCGCTTAATTGGGACAGCATGCCGCTTTATTATGCCGCATGAGTTGGCGACAATGACTCTATACTCGCGACGAAATCAAATTTTTTTGTTTTCAGAATTCTATTTTTTTTTATTTTCCTCCTTTGATTTACTCTTATTTTTCACAAGTGTTCCTATCCTTGCCCTATTTTGAAAGCTCTTGTTGTTATACGATCCGCAAGAAGATAGGACTTTTCTTTAATAGGACTTAGTAAAAGACATCCATTCAGCGTCGCCCGAGACTGAAAAATATTTTTAACAAAAATGTTATAATTCTTAAAAATGATGATAAATTAACTAAAATCGCTGATGTATTAATCAAATGAAGAGTTTAATGAACTAATGTTGCATTAAAAACATTGTTTAGCCTTCCTCCTGTTATTTCAACGCTTGTTTATGCCTACAGGATAGTTCGCCTAATTGGGGCAGCCGCTTAATTGGGGCAAAGTGCATAAGTCCCGATATGTCCCAATTAACCGGAATCTACTGTATTAATTTTATATAAATTATCTTTGGTATTTCTTTGTATTCTTATATGAAGTGTGAATAGTTCCAGGGGCTCCTGCTACCATGAGTATTCAGAATGTCACTACCAATAGTGTCTTACTGTCTTGGAGTCCGCCAAAAGTCTATGATGGCATTATTATTCATTACATGATATCTGCTAGCTATGTAAAAACATATGCAACTTTTCCTCTCAACTCTCCAATGGAGTGGAATTACTCAAATACAACATCAAGAGCTGATTTGTTTGGCTTCCATCCTGGGACGCAATATAATATTTCTTTGCAAGCAGTTTCCAGTGAAGGTGTTGGTGCAATGATTTCACAGCTGTTTTGGACTGTTATTGGTGGTGAGTGATGCTTGTATGTTAAGTGTTTAGGTGCGGAATATTCTGTCTCTTGTGTGGTGCTACTCATTTTTTATTGTTTCACTTTTAGATCCTGATGTACCTGAAGCTCCAAAGATAATTAAGACTGATAAAGACAAAATTACTGTAAAGATCAAGCCTATGATGAATAATTTTGGGCCAGTTACATTTTACCGAATAGTTGTTATAGATGCCTCAAGTTTAGTATCCTTTGATGCTAAGAATTTAGAATCCTGGAGCCGAGCTCACTGTGGTGAACAAGTGGGTACTGAAAATTGTGTTGACCAAAATGAAATTCCATACTACATTGCTGCCGACTTAACTCCACTGGTAAATTTTATTTTATTATTCTTACTTTTAGTAGAAATTTTAAATTTCACCCTTCTGATCTTGCAAGTTTTTATATAATTGCTTTCAAGGCAAAGGCGGGTAAACTATGTGATTTATGTATGCAGTTTGCTTTTCCAGTCTGTCTCGTCTTATTTGAATGTGCTCATGCTATGCTTGTTTCTTTAAAAATAGTGCTTTTTGGGCAGTGTTGAACATTGGTTTAGCCTTGTTGCACCTAGAAAGCTTGGAGACAATCCATAAGAGCTCAAAATGCCGGAATACGGTCAGAAATTCATCATGTTAGTCTCATTATTTTTTGAATCCCATGCATGTCCTCCAATTGCCAAACGGTGTTGTTAGACTCCTTTTGGTCCAATAGGTGACTCACATAGCAGTAGGCATCCAGATACGGGGAGCACTGAAGCAGGTAGGCGGAAAAAGGGAGGGATGTAACACATTTTGATTGTTCTAGTGTAATTTGATATTTTCCTTCGAAGCTAGTGATTATGTGATTTCGGAGTGGAGAAAAATGTCGGAGGGATGTGCCAAAGGAGTGAAATCTGCTATGTAGTTGCTATCCTATGCTATGCTCTGACCTTCCCCCAGTGGAGGTTCAATCTCTTCAAAAGATTCAAATTACAGCAGACTCCCGATTATAGTTATCCGGCTGTGGTTTATCCGTGTTTCAGATTTTCTGAGCATGGGTTCACACTCATGCGATATTGGATGCAAAAGGAGCTATATATGTATAATATTTGAGTTACAATACTAAGCTACAATGACAATCGCTTATCTCCTTATCTTGGTTTATGTAACTTTTTCCTTGCATTCAAGGCTATAAGATGCCTTAGTTAATCGCAAAACTATATTTTACATGTCTAAAATCATTTTGTGTGCCCAATATCTTCACTTTTCAGGAATTTTGCAACGGATGATCGTTAAAATGCTAAAGCGCGTGTAGGGTATATAGCCTGCATTCCCAATCGTGACATCACGCTCCCTCACCTTCCCATCACTTCTCCTCCTTGCGATGTTGGCCACAGTGTACCGGCCCAACAACAGCCGGTCTGGTAGTTTAAATGCCTGAAATATGTTTTTGAGATTTTGCTAAACTGGACTTATATCAGATTTGAAACGGAATGGAATGACCTTTCCTGGGAGGATTTCTTTTCTATGCCCGACGTCGATGAAAGAGTTCTGCTGCTCAACTTACACCTTACTCACCATCTAGACGGACACGCTCCCGTCAGAAAAATAAAGATAAAGCGTAGGGGAGATAAGGGAGACTGAGACAAATAGCTCGCACCTGAAAAAACACTGCATAATTATGGTAAAATTGATGAGCACGGAAAAATACGAAAATCCAGTAGGCATTCCTTGGTGGTTGACTTCGACATCGTAACTCCAACAAAATTGCCAAACTCTAGAGGCAGTGACAATTTTTCACATTGGCTCAAGTTCTGTTGAAGATAAAATCGTTTCACTGCGCAGAGTTAGCTGATTGTTACTCAAGGTTCAACCATGTTTTATTAATAACAGGCGAGAAACAAGGTTAGAGTCAAGGTGATCAGCGCGCTGAATAAGCAACTTCTCCTGGCTCCATTTAACGTGCATGAGGCTGTGGATATATGACAACAAATCTGGTGTTACCATCGATTTCAATCGCCTTTGACTTGTATGCATACTCAAAATAAGATACTCCTATTTTGGATGATCTCAGAATCCAATATGTGCAAAATGTGAGGATTTTTTAAGGCTCATTTGGCCCTCATCTACTGAGGCAACACAATACATTAAGTCGGCAAAATACCAGATAACCTTCCATTAAATAGATATTCCGTAGTGAATATAGAATTAAAGATTAAGGATCTTCTACTGTCTCTTTATTTCACTTGTCTATAATGATGCAATGATCAGGATTTTTTTGGGGAATTATGCATATTATATAATTTTAGACTTGTTGTAGTCAGCAACATGTCACTCTTAGACATGGAATAAGTTTTTTTTAATTCACCAAAGCCACTGAAAAATGTGTAAAAATGGAATCAAGTTCATTGTAATATTCTGAGAGGAAATGCTTTTAAGTTAATATGTATAATAATTTTCTTAAAATATAATCCACTCATTGCTTTATTTTACTACCCAATTTTTTGTAGCTCTCTCCTGAAAATTGTTATGAAACCGTCTTAGTGGGATAAGAACATTTAATCAATGAATTATTTTGCCTCATATGGCACTAGTGATGAGGGGGGTGCGGTCTGGAATTCCCCCCACCGAAATATGAAAACTAAATTACTTTGCTTCTTTGTTAGAGGAAACAAAATGTTGAAAGTTCATATATTTACGAAAGATTTCTTTGAAAAATGAAGTTTTTTTCCATTATAAAAAGTGTCAAAATCAGCTCTAAACCTCTATTTTCCAACCTTTTTTTTAATTTTCCCCCACACCCCCCTCGTATTGGACCCCCCAAACGACATTCCTGGCTACTCCACCGTGTGGCACCTTTTAGTGACTTAAAAATATATTTATTAATATAGAGCCATTACAATCATTAAAGGCCCTAAAGCCTGAAAAAAATGGCTGTTCCTCATTTAGTGTTTTTCCGCATTTAGTGTTTTAAATTTTGTCGCCCCTGATAAAAGTTAAATCAGGATTCTACTGTATTTTGTAATAGAATTTCAATTACTGGTTCAGGTAACACATATTTTTTTCCTTTTCATTTCTAGGAAATTCAGGATGAATTTGTTGTCGGTGATGGCCGCACTTATGGTACTTACTACAACTCACCACTGCAAGAAGCTGCTAACATTCGTCTTGCTGTGGGGATTGTTAGTTCCTTGAATGGTGTGACCAAAGTGGCCTATTCGATTCCTTCCTATGCAGTGAATCAGCTGTCATCCTCTTCTTCAGATGATATGACAGGTAGTTATGGATGTCATAGCTTTGTCTTGTTATTACTTGAAAAAATGATTAAGAAAATATTACTTATTATTATTATATTACAGTAAACTCTCGATTATACGAAGCAGGATTTTACGAAGTTTCGATTATACGAAGTGATAGTGCGGTCCCGGGGAAAAGCCTATGGTAAATACATGGTGCTATTTGATTATACGAAGTTTCAATTATACAAAATGTTTTGAAATTACGAACCTCGGCTCGGTCCCCAGGAGCAAATGGCATTCATTTATACGAACTACGGCGAAATATTTGTAAATGAAACTAGTTATGCTGGCGTAAGTAGCTAAAAAAATCAGCGCTTCCGACTGTGGTCCATCAAAAGTGTGAAATCGTAAATGGTAGTGCAATTTTGCAGAGAAAGGGTTTGCCTAAAACCTCACGGAGGGAATTTAAGGGAAGTAGGAGTTCAGTAAAAATATCGTGACTGAAATAATGCCCCTAATTACGTGCCTATTCGTAAACATCGCATTGACAATACTTCATAGTTTAACATGTCAGGAAGGTCGTGCGTGGTATTTCGTACACTCCTACTTAACCCTTTGCACTGCTGTGAATGTACCTGGTACGTTCGTGAGGCAGGCTGCTGTGAACATACTTCGAAGACTACTTGCCTACTTTTCGCCGAAGCACTACGAAGGGTCCCCAATCCGGGACCCTTTCCTCGACGAGCTCACCCTCGCTGGCCCCTCTCCTCGACCCTCCGAGCAGGGGCCTCCCTCCCCAAAAGTGACTGCTCTGACTGCATTTTGAAAATCTATCAATCAATGCCATCATCAAAAATGATTGTTTGCATCGCACTCCTGCCAATCAGGCATTCAAGTACGTCTCTAAACCGTGTTTCTGCGATGAGAAATAACGATTTTGTTTACTTTGCTAAAATGGCCAAGTTAATAAAATTTTATTTTTCATCGCAGAAATACGGTTCAAAGACGTACTTGATTTCCTCCGCTACAATCGCAAATTGCTGGAAATCAGACGGATTCCCTTTGATAGCACATCATGAGGATGTTCTCGAGGTTGGTAATTGATACAACTAGCCTACTAGAAATTCTACTGCTATAATATCACGGCTATGGTTGATTCGTGACGTTATACCTTCAGGAAGCTGCAGCGGATGAAATCGCGGAGGAGATTAGAGGCTTACAAGATGATTTTGAAAATTTCTTGGAAAAAGCAGGAAGAGCACAGCGCGCAACATTAAACGATTATATTGACCTGGACAATGATCTCCAGGCTTACGTCAATGCGACGCCTGCACCTACGTCGGAAGAAGCAGCGGCCGGGACTAGTCATAATAGCAGTGACGACAAAGATGAAAGTGAGGAAGTAATTTCACCTAATAAAAAAGAAGTATACGCTGCCCTCCAAACAATAAGATATTTTTATCTGGCTAACGATTTAGATTCCCATTTTAATTCCCATTTATGCAAGTGAGAGACCATGGTGGAAGCGGCGATGGAGAAGGGCAAAAAGCAAAAAAATAACAGATTTTTTTGGGTAATATCTTTTCGTGTATATATTAGCCTTCCTGAATAAACAACTTAAATATCTTAAGTATTGGGCTCTATTTACTACCGATTTATTTTCTGGCTACTCGTAATGAAGACTCATGTCTAACTCTAATCATGAACTTTCTTCTTGCGCGCCTCCCCGTTCTCCCATGCCGAGAAATCTATCTTTCTTTCCAGAGTCTTTGTTTACTCCCTCCTGTGGCCTTATGCCGATCTTGCTGACACCCACCTTACGCATCCCAAAACCCTCCTTTCCCAGCACTTCCCATTCACTCCCTCCCTAAGGTGACGGTGCGTCGTAAAAAAATACAGCCCCCAAATGTAGACTGAGGCAGAGCTGAAGGCCCTTTCCCCACCCTTCCTTCTCCTTCCCACTTCACCACTCGTTATGCTGACCACACTTCTTACCTCAGACAATCCCCATCCCACTCTTATTCACCCCACCCACTGGAAACGTTCTCCAAACTGTGGAGAAAGGCATGGTTCATCTTTACCGGAAACTGTGGTTAGTTTTTAACTGGAGAGAGGCTGAAGAATTAGCTTCCACTATCGGGGAAATGGTGCCGTGCTTATAATTCTCTCTCTTCTTCTCTGCTGACTTTTCAATTGAAATTATTTTCTTTGCTCTTTCCACACTATATTTATTTACGATTATGGCGGGACTATTTTTTAGTGCTAAAACTAAGAACATCTTTTCTCTATGCCAATGATCCGTTGCATAACTTTCAATACGACGGAGGAAGGGACACGAAAACTAAATGAGGTGAAGGTACAGGTTTTTGCGTGTCATTTTTGGGAATTCACGCAAGTGAACCAATACTTCACACACGTTGAGAAATGATGAAACGTCTCTTGTAGGAATACAATCAATGTGGATAATAACGTTTCTCTTTATTTCTCCGATAATGGGAGATGTTTCTCCTGTCGTTTTCCGGTTGGAACCTTGCTCCTGTCGGCATAAAAGAAGAGAGACATACTATATGAGCATAGCACCTCACACCCGGTATGAAGAATATGGTCCTGATGAAGATTAAAGTCTTTCATAGAAACGTCTGCAAAGATCATGGAGCACAGTAGCCGGACAGAGAACTCAAACAGAATTTACTTCAAATATTCGCCAGAAGATATCCTACGTAATTTATGATCGTGACTGAATCTCAATGAAAACAACTAATTGAAAAGATAGCACATTCAGCTGAAAATACGGAGTAACTCGAAATATTAACTTACAAAGGTTATTTTGGAAACGGGTTAAGGCCCTCGTTATTCTTTTTTTCATCGTCACTGAGCGATAGAGGGTGACATAAATGGCGGTCAGGCCCTTACAGTATGGTTAGGCCGGCTGCCGCTAATATTTCCGTGGGTCCTGGAAACAAATATCTATCTTACGCTTACTTAATAGTTTCTATTTGCTCTTGACCACAAATTCATAACATTAAATTCTTATAATAAACTTTGCAATTCATTATTTGATAACGTTTTCTAAACTGGTCAGGAATTTCTTAAGCGATCGTTGATATTGAAGTATGTACAAGAAATGGGAAATTTATGGTGGTATTTTTATTTTATTTTTTATTTTATTATCAAACCACGGGATACAGCTCTCATTGGCCATTTTACACCGGGGAGTTCAACAAATGTAACAAGTAAACGTACACAAACGACCATGCCCTGGACCGGGGAAACCTACCCAGGCGGGACTCGAACCTGCGACCTCTTGTTTGGCAGGCGAGAACGTTACCCCGCCGCCACCGAGGATCTTTCACAGCATAAATCGATAACAAAAAGCCTTTTCTAAGAATTCTACGGTGAATAACCACCGAAAACATTTAAATAAGGCCACTAAAGACGAAAAATAGTGGAAGAAACAAAAGCGAACATTTTTTCGTGACTTATGAAAAAGGTTTGAAATTACGAAACTCGATTTTACGAAGTGCCAATTTCCCGGTCCCACTGACTTCGTATAATCGAGAGTTTACTGTATATGAACATAGCACCTCACACCCTGTATGAAGAATATGGTCCTGATGAAGATTAAAGTCTTTCATAGAAACGTCTGCAAAGATGATGGAGCACAGTAGCCGGACAGAGAACTCAAACAGAATTTACTTCAAATATTTGCCAGAAGATAATCATATCCTACGTATTTTATGATCGTAATGGAATCTCAATGAAAATAACTCATTGAAAAGATAGCACATTCAGCTGAAAATACGGAGTAACTCGAAATATTAACTTACGAAGGTTATTTTGGAAACGGGTTAAGGCCCTCGTTTTCCTTTTTTTTTCTCGTCACTGGGTGATAGGGGGCGACATGTTGGTTAGGCCCTTAGAGTATGGTTTGGCTGGCTGGCTCTAAAATTCTGTGGGTGTTGGTAACAAATATGCATCTTACGCATACTTAATAGTTGCTATTCGCTCCTAACCACAAATTTATAACATTAAATTCTTATAATAAACTTTGCAATTCATTATTTCATGACGTTTTCTAAACTGGTCGGGAATTTCTTAAGCGATCGTTGATATTGAAGTATTTACAAGAAATGGGAATTTTATGGTGGTATAGTTATTTAATGATCTTTCATAGCATAAATCGATAACAAAAAAGCCTTTTCTAAGAATTCTACCGTGAATAACCACATAAAACATTAAATAAGGCCACTAAAGACAAAAAAGGGTGGAGGAAACAAAAGGGAACATTTTTCCGTGACTTATGAAAAAGGTTTGAAATAACGATACTCGATTTTACGAAGTGCCAATTTTCCGGTCCCACTGACTTCGTAAAATCGAGAGTTTACTGTACTATGTTTTAGTAAAGGATTCTTTTATCTATTTGTTTGAATTTTGCTTAAAGTTTGTTGTGATTTTGAATGTACTCCTGTTTTATATTTTTTATCGTTATATTGCTGTCCTCAGAAGAATCTGATTCAGGAGTCGTCGTGGGCCTCTCCATTGCAATTGGAATATTTGGGCTCTTTCTGCTACTGTCCATTGTTGGGTACTTTTTGTTGAGACGCAAGCTTGAGAGGAGGAGGGGAACAGCATCAGAACATCAAGAGCTCTCGCTTCATGGGCCAATGGCTGAGGTGGTGAGTGGATTGAATTTTAATACAACACACTCTCGATTATCCGGCTGCGGTTTATCCGGGTTGCGGATTAGCTCACGGTCCTTCGAAGTTTTCTGCAATCTTTTTACAAAAAATATAATCGGACGCAAAAGCACGAATATATTTGCATTTTATAGGTTCCCTTTCTTAAAGCGGAATTATTTTATTGACTACCTGAAAAGTAATGTTTCCATTTTACTTGGACGTCTTCTCTAGCATTGTAGATGATGATCAGTGGTGGGAAAAAACTCTTGATTAAAATTGGAAGATTCTTCAATGGTTAATCATTGGTAAATTCAGAGAAATGTTACTTACGATCTTTAATTGTATATTTCACATAGCAAATGTGCAATTATTGCCGTGGCCTCGCATACGGTTGAATAAGGCCCAAGGGCATCTGAGATTTTGGTGCACTTGGGCATGTTAAATGCCGTTACTACTCAAGGCCAAGGTCCTGGTTTCCTATAGCCGCTACTGCGCGATGGCATCACTGCATGCGTGATGCCTTCCCATTGGCATTCCCGTGCTCCTCTTTTGAAAGTGTTGCGGTGAGGTATGGGGCTCACTGATTATGGATCCGCATTCTGCAGCAGTTGCATCTCAATTTGTGGCAATTTGTGCAAGACTGGAGTGGACTGTACATATGTATCAGGAATATGTTGGTTTTATTCTTTGGATCTTTGCATTGGGATTGGTGAAAATACTTAAACTGAAAATAGAAGGCTTGGATGAATTATGTGGCGTTGCTAAATAAATGAATTTTCAAGTTCTTACAATCTCTTTTCTTTTACTCTTCGTATTTGCCTGAAAATTATTATTTTGGGTTAATTTTCTTTGAAACCAAATAAGCATATTTCGTTAACAACCAGTGATAATGATGATAGTGATAATAATAATTTATAGCAATTTTGACTGTAATTGATGAAGCTTGAAAGTACAGTTGAATTCAAAAGTATTCCAACGAGCAGTGCCACGTTCATTGCAGTTTAGAAATTTAGTTGGTATTTTCTATTTGAGAATCCAGACAAGCAATACGCCAACCATTGGCCAAATTCCGAAGTAGAGCAATAAGGATACCTAGCAGTTCCCTAAGGAAACAACGCAGAATGTAAAGCTATCATAACATCATCAGAAATATATTTTATGCATTGACATTCATGTAAAATGCCTTTTAGTTGCCATTCATTGCTACAATTCATTATTTAGTAGCACAGTGGTTTGTTTGTTAAACACATTCAGCACGGAGCACGTCAATTGTCAATTGCCAAGCCGAGATATGTCAATTGACGTGCTCTGCCGGTCGGACCTTTCTCCACCTCCGTACGTGACCAATATCCACTTCCGAGTCTTCCGATTAAGTGCATGGCCTTCAGCAAGCCTTCCTCTTTCGACCCGTGTGCGCCGTTTGTGAATAGCAGTATTTGAACGGAAGATATGGCATGAAAACCTCTCTCCATTTTTCTTTCTTATTTTTTCGGCCGATTCTGACGACGTTCGGGAAAATCCGGCCCGCTTTGAATGTGTTAATGCAGTTGGGGTAGCCAATGTATTGCACTTTTTCTTTTCTAGCATACTATGAATGATGTTTTTTATCAGAATCACACATTTATGATCAATAGATACCTTTAATAATCACTGTAAGATAGTAGAGGATATTTCAGCTAAAATTTATTAATTCCTTCTTCTTCTGGTCTTCTGATGCCACTAAACCAAACTGAATTTTAACATGCAGTGGCATTATCTGCAGTGATATTATGGCAGATCTTTTATACACTTTACTTTCATTATTTCTCATCAAAAGGCTACAGCATTTTGTTAGAAAATATACTTCGACAGATCTTACAATTTATGAGAGAAAGTAAATTGAAGCTTTGGAGGAGTAATTATTATCCAGCACGAGCTGCACAGTTCATGTGGTATAAAACATTGCATATGTCCCTTATAAATTTCCCTTTGATCATGTAGTAGTAAAAAATACTGAGGGAGATAGGAATGTTGTTCAATTTCCATCCTACTGGTTCTGTAGAAAATACCAAACTCCATTTCTGAACTGTGGTGGAAGTAGCTCAATTCATTGCAATACTTTTGAATTCAATGGTACCATTTGATCGGGATTGATTGAGTGACGGTGTTTCGAACTATCCCTCCTTTGAATAATGTTTTTCACAAAATTATAAACGAAGAGAAGAAACATACACAGGTAGGACAATTTGTGCCCGGGTGTTGCTAGCCTTATAATTTTTTTTAAGTTCTACATCAACATCTACATAATACCCCACAAGGCGCCTAAAAGGTGTGTGGCAGGGGGTGCTGGGGCACCAGCCATTTACAAATAAAAAGGTAGTGGTCTAAGGAAATTACGGCTAGCATTTATTGAAATCCTTTATGGTTAGGGGGAAAAACAAATTCGAATATATATCTATTCGGCAAACCATCTCTCTTAATTTATCACTTCTGTCGGGCCTGGAAATATAGTGAGGCTCCAATATATGTTCTCCGTGTCGCTCTTAAAGATATCAAAGTTAATTGATGCTGTTGATCCACTTCGTAATGAGAATAGGCTGACATAAGTCTTATGTTGTTTTGCTAATTTTCTTATTAACATGATAAAAATCATTTCTATCTTTTGAAATATAAGAAACAGAAAACTCAATTAAGAACCAGGACCAGTAATTGATGCCAGGAACAGTACCAACATATCCTTTCTTCAAATATTAAAGGTTGTTATGTGTGTAGTTAGTGAACTTTTCAGGTAAGTAGACTTTTATATCTTCCTCTTTTCTGATTAATAGATTTTTTTAATGGTGAAGGTAGCAAAGTATTTTACTGTGATGATTTTACTGATTTATCTGAAAGGAAAATGACGATATAACTTGCTTAGTTGCAATTACTGAAAGCAAAAACATGTGAGGGATGCACTACTGTATTCTTATGAATTTAATGTGTGTAATTTCATCAAACACTTGTTTGTCCGAACAATTTTTTGTTTTCAAATTTGTACTCATTGGTCTTGATTCTTCTTTTCACTCTTGACAAATACACAGGTTAATTATTAAATTGCTTTTGGCTCTCGTCTTCTCTAATTTAAGGAGGAGGAGATGAATAGGTCTTTATTTTTAGTATAAAGGATGATATTAAGGCGTAGATATCTGATGAATGACTTCTTTATCTTCAGGAATCCAGTGGCTACATTCATGATGCCTACATTGCAGAAGATGAAGGCCCTATTAACCATTATGATAATTTGAAAAAAAGAGTTTGGAACATTCCTAAAAATTTTCTTGAGATAAGATCAGAAGTGATAGGCCAGGGAAAGTATGGTTCAGTTGTGAAGGGAACAGTACGCCAGCGGGGGACACCCATTCCAGTCACCATACACTATGTAATGGGTGAGTAAATACCAAGCAGTAAAGGAATTTTGAGGTGGTGCTGCATTGGGGTGGGCCAAACCAGGTGGTGCTATGCAAAATGGCTAACCATCCACAACTTAGCCCATTACTTATGGTCAGAGAAAACCTATCGGTGTGTAATTTGGAACAAAATGCATGCTTTCTGTGTGTTACACCGACCCCACCCCCTGGTACCACTCAGTTTTGCAGTTAAAATTGAAAAAAAATTTATGAGTACCATTTTGGTGGTGCTCCCAGATGTCTTTGTCTGACATTAGTCTCATGTCTAATGCTCAAATTGTGAAAGTCCAGAGATTAGCAGCCACGAGTCCCAACAGTGGCACATGCTTGAGGCATTACTGGGAGTGCCTGAAAATGAAGGGCCTATAATTAACCCGTTGCCTGTATCTGACGTAATATTTCGCGACATAGAATTGCAGACGCTCTGTTTTTGACGTAATATTTTGTTCTGGTGCAGTCTTTCCTATTCGTCGTGTTTTTGACGTTTTATTTCGTTCTCTATGCCGTGACTGCATGCTACTGCCATCTATAGGGTCTCTCTTGTACTATCAGCTCATAGTTCAGTCGGTTTAGGACATACTGATACTATTTCCGTTCCTTAAGTGAACAGAAGAATACCGTATTTACTTTTTCATCAGTTCTGAAAGCATGGCTGGCCCTAGTAAACGTAAACTGTGTAAGGAGTCAATACTTTCGTTATTAGATGAAGAAAGTGATGAGCAATAGATCATTCCGAAAATGATTCTGAGAGTGATACCTCAGTCAATAATTCAGAATGTTCGGAAGTTGACGCCTTTGAAGAAGCTCTCCAGGATCAAGGAGAACAGCCAATATTTCGAAATCCAAAGGACTTACAGTGGAGTGATCGTGTATCGTGTATTTCAAAATACCAGTTTTCAGGAAAACCTGGAGTGAACGTACAGGTGAAAGATGCGAAGGACTCTCTCGAGTTGTTCAAGTTATTTTTCGATGAGCAGCTGGTGGAAATGATTGCAACTGAAACAAACAGGTATGCTGAACAACAACTCTCCAATAAAATATTATTGAAATATTCAAGATTGCGTAAATGGAGAAACACATCTTCAGCTGAAATCAGGATTTTGTTAGCCTATTTCCTAATGATGGGCATTATTTGGAAACCTGAAATGAGTTCTTATTATACTCGTAAATCTTTATTTGAAACCCCATCTTTTCGAAACATTATGTCTTATAATAGGTTAGTATTGTTGTTGAAGTTTTTGCATTTTGTGGATAATTTGAATGTTCCTCCAGGTCTAAACAAAAAATTTTTCAAAATACAACCGGTGTTTGAATATGTGAATCAAAAGTTCAGTGAAGTGTACACCCCAAATCAAAATTTGGCTATAGATGAAAGTCTGATGTTGTGGAAAGGAAATTTAGGTTTTGTGTAGAGATGGGTCGAATAGCAGATTTCTCGAATTCGAATATCGAATTCGAATATTAAATCATAGCTCGAATATTCGAATACCTCGAATTTCGAATACCTCGAATACTAAATGATGAATGCTGGAATGTTTGACTCGGTTGCCTATGCAGCAGGCAACACAAGATTTAGGGGAGTAATTTTGATTTCCTTAAAATGATTCGAACAGGAATTTAGCTGATTAATGAATAATTTAGTTTTATGGAAACAATTGGGCATATAATTAATTCAACTAACATCGCTTTACCCCCACTCCTGCTGCCAAGTGCTAGCTGACAATCTGAGGTATTTTGCAAAATACAAGCACTTTTCCACCGGATTATCTTCAATTATTTTCAGTCCATCTTTGGGAGTTCTCACGAGATAAGAAGATGAATTGGAATTGCTATCAGGGAGAAACCAAATATTCTGAGAAAATATCCTTTTGTCTGTGACTGTAACAATAAAGATTTATAGCACCACTCATAAATTGTAACTTTATATATGTTTTCGGAAAAAAATACCGCATCAACTTCCGAGAAGCTCTGCTGCTCATATCAAGTTTCGCCAGAATGCTAAGTCTCCGTCGTGTTTTGACATTTATTTCTTTGCGTAAAATGCTTAAATAAACTCAGAAATACGTCGTGTTTGGTCTTATTCTTTTTGAAATTACGAGCACATTACTAATATTTCAATTCAATAAAGGTGTAACATCAATTGACGAAAGTCATTCTTAGACACCCTTTGTGCTAATAGATGACTCATGCAGCGGTTGACCTCCACAGAAATGGGGAACTTCGAAGCTGGTAGGAAAAAAAAGGTCAGTGGGGGAGGAAAGGGAGGGCCCGAAACACGTTTCTATTGTTCTCGCGTATTTTTTCGAAGCTAAGGTCTTCTTAATATGATCCCTGCGCGAGCTGTGACCTTTTTTTTATTTTGAAGAAGAGGAAAGCCTCAGAGGGGGGGCTAGTGCTGAATGGAGAGGGATACCGGACCTTGGGAAATGCGCTAATGTAAGTATCCCACGGTACTCACACAGCAGTTGACCTCCAGAAATGGGGAACTTCGAAGCAGGTAGCCAGAAAAAGGTCAGTGGGTGAGAAAAGGGGGAAGGGCGTGAAACACGTTTTTATTGTTCTCGTAACTCGATATTTTTTTCGAAGCAGGGGTCTTCGTAATGCGATCCCTGCGCGAGCTGGGACCTTTTGTTTGATTTCGGAGAAGAGGAAAGCGTCTGAGTGGTTGAGGCGAGTACTGAATGGAGGGGGAAAGAGGATCGTGGGAAATGCCCTGAGGTTGCTATCCCACGGCACTGAGTTTCTCCTGGTGGGGGGAATCGAGGATTTTCGGATTTTTTCACCCGACTATTTTCGGTTCCCCTCGTCGAACACTTTTCACCGCTAAAATCCACGAATTTGATGCAATTCGTCAGCTTGCGTAAAACGGCGCTGCGAGCACTAAATGACTACAGTTCTCTACATTTTTCCGAGTCACTACCAACGACGTGCGTGCGACAGTGTATGACGCGAAATTCAAAGTATTCGAGGTATTCGAGGCGGTACTTTTCGCATAACTATTCGAAATCTCGAATATCGAATACTTTCTAGTATTCGAGGTATTCGAGTATTCGCGGATACTATTCGCACATCTCTAGTTTTGTGCTGTTCATTAGAATCAAAAGGGCTAGGTTTGGCATAAAAACCTATGTCCTCTCTGAATCAGACTCGGGGTATATTTGGAATATGACTGTATACTGCGGAAAGGACACTGACTTGGTAGCTAGAGAAAATGTAGGGCATGCAACAAATGTCGTGATGACAGTTGCTGAAAAGCTACCGTATAAGCGCGTGTAAGAGGCGCACCTTTTTTCCCAAACATTGCAGCCAAAAATGGGGGTGCGCCTCTTACACAAACTTCTTATCTTCCCCCCCTCCCCTTCACCGGTTGCAAGTTCAAGGGGAACTGAGTGGCCTTGGTTTTCAGCCTGAGTAAGTCATCTGAAACCCTGGGTCAAAATCAAGCGTCAGGCAGGGGAGTTTCTCCCTTACTGACGTATTTTTAAAATGCTCCTGTTTGAATTTCTTGCAAGCATCGCGCCGTCACGTCGGTACCCCAGAGGTGAACAATGAAAAGATCGCGCGGGGTGATTCGCTCCGGAGCGCGCGCTAAATTTATTGCCACGAGTGGGCATCCCGCGACATTTATACTGCATATAGTAATATTGGTGTCACAACCAGCGGTTGAAAAAATTCGAACGAGTGTGCTCATTGTTGGACTTAATGGTGGATAGAAGAAATCGGAAATGCTTATAAGTGAAGAGCGCTGAAGGAGAGGTCGAGGGGAAGAGGGCTCCCTCCCCTCCGTATTTAAAGCTACCAGCGAAGGAGCAAGGGAAGAACACGTCCGATCTTGCATGTGACGTCGTTGCCTTTAAAGCGAAGGGGCGAAGGCGCAGCAATGTTATATACGCAGTTTGCGTTGCCTGAGTTTCCAGTCCGTCTCGTCTTGTTTGAATGCGCTTATGCTACGCTTGTTTCTTCCGAAATTGTGCTGTTTGGACTATGTTGAATATTAGTAGCCTTATTTCAGCTATAAATCTTTGTGTCAATCAATTAGAGCTCAAAAAACTTAAATGCTGTAAGATATACGTCGCGTTAGGTCTAATTCTTTTTAGAACCTCGTGCGTGTCATACAATTACTGAAAGATATCGAGATATCTTCGAGCTCAGAAGGTGACGCACGTAGCATTTGACCTCCAGAAACTCGGGGAATTGAACCTGGTAGACCGAAAAAGGTCAGTTGGTGGAATGGGGTAGGGATGAAACACGTTTCCATTGTTCCCCTGTAACTTGATATTTTCCTGTGGAGTCTCGGAAAGGAAAAAAACGGCAGAGGCATTAGCTGATGGAGAGCCGAGTGTAGTTCCGTTAGGCCCCTTGCACACAGCGATTTTGGACAGCCGGTAAAATATTGGCCGATATTTTACCGGCGAAGCGATGCTTGCACACACGCCGGATTTTTACCGGTCAAACGATTCGTTGCTAAGTTTTTGAGCCGGTGTCGGCGATCCACAGTGACAATAGCCGGCAGCTAACCGGCATTTTGCCGGTGCCGGCGTGTGGTCGGTACGTGTGCAAGCTCCAATGCTCTCCCATTGTTCACTATTGGAATGTGGACGGCCGATATTTTACTGGCCGTCCAAAATCGGTGCGTGTGCAAGGGGCCTTAAATCTACGACGTGGTTATTATCCTACGGCGCTGAGATTGCCCCGATTGTTGTTCAATCTCTTGGGAAAGCTCATGCCATTTGCCTGTCGTGTTTTGCCTTAAAATTTTCCACGGCTGCAATTCTATTGCAATACTCCTGTGAGAGCTTTTAAACAAAATTGTTCGTGAGTAGGACAAGCAACGTAGAGCGATGGCGTATGCAAAGAGAGGATCGGAACTCTTTCTACTCCCTCTTATGCCGCCACAGTTATCAAAATTTCCTCTTTCAAATAGTACTGAAAGAGGACATTTCGATAACTGTCGAAATTCCAGGCGTACGTCTGCAACACCGCACGATAGGATAAAAAAATGTCGCAAAATTTTTTTATAGCTTCGATCCTCAAAATAGGGGTGTGCCTCTTACACAAGCTTATACGGTATTAGGAAAAGGGTTCTCCATATATATGGACAACTTTTATTCAAGCCCAGAACTTTTCCTATTGTTGAAGGAAAAACAAACAGACTGTTGCGGAACCGTCCGCAAAAATAGAATAGGTCTTCCAAAAGATGTTGTGGGGAGGAAGTTGAAGAAAGGAGAGATGGAGGTCAGATATGCTGATGATTCCCTGATGGTCATGAAATGGAAAGATAGAAGGGATGTTATGATGCTCAGCACATTTCACAAAGGGGATGAATCAGTAAATGTAGTAAGGAGAGGAAAAGAGGTGGTAATTCCAAAATCAATCGATGATTATAACAAAAACATGGGGGGAGTGGACAAATATTAGAAAGGAGTCCCGATACCATTGCAAAGATTGTAATGTAGGGTTGTGTGCCGCACCTTGCTTCAAGGTATACCATACACAAAAAAACTATTAAAACTATATAACGATCAATTTGACTAATTGTAAAAATTTTCTAAATATCCTTTTTTGTCTGATTAAAAAATTCTAATAAATAAAGGAGTTGTACTGCTTTTCCTGCAACTTGACTTTCAGCCATTTAACAGTAAAATTCGGTTATAACGCGGGTCTAGGGGGACATAGTTTACACCCGCGTTATCGGACAACCGCGTTATAACGGGAAATACGTGGGAAGCAATAAAAAAAACCCTTAAAGGTAATTTTTATGGCCAATTTATTTGCGTAATACATTATTAAAATATTTATTTTATGATTTAGACGCTCTACTTTAACGGGAGTTACTAAAATACTCGGATATTTTCTTTTGCCGCGATAGTTGATGGCTTTTCTTTGTCACGTAATTTTTTATGCTTTGCAAGTGCAACAGATGAATACTATCGCAATCACTTTGTCCCTCCAACCAATTCATCAATTCACTATTATTATGTAATAAATGGCCAATTTTTGGCATCTCGACCTCACATTCGTCTTCTTCATTCTCGCTCTCATCTTCCGATGATGCAGCTGTTTTTGCGCGGCTCTGGACTGCAGCCACAATTTCTTCGTCACTCTTATAAGCAGATACAGGAGTTTCCTCGTCTTCGCGAACCCAGGCCTCGAGATCACTCACAAATAGTTTATTAGAAAGAACATCTGAAGCTTCACGTGCGTCCTCTTCCGTGAAACCCAAAAACTCGTCTTCGTCTTCCATGGTATCGCCCGCTGTATACTCGCACTTTGACCAGCAATTTAGGATTGTAGCTGAAGTTATTTTTAGAGATGTGCGAATAGTATCCGCGAATACTCGAATACCTCGAATAATAGAAAGTATTCGATATTCGAGATCTCGAATAGTTATGCCAAAGGTACCGTCTCGAAAACCTCGAATACTTTGAATTTCGCGTCATACACTGTCGCTCGCACGTCGTTGGTAGTTGACTCGGAAAAATGAGAACTCTAATCGTCTAGTGCATGCAGCGCTGTTTTAGGCAAGCTGACGAAATACATCAAATTCACGGGTTCGAGCGGTGAAAAGAGTTCGACGTGGGGAACCGAAATTGATCGGATGAAAAAAATCCGAAAATCCCAGGTGTCCCCTATCAGGAGAACCTCAGTTCCGTGGGATAGCAACATTGGCGCATTTCCCACGATCCGCTATCCCCATCCATTCAGCGTTCGCCCCACCCCCTCAGACGATTTCCTCTTCCCCGAAAACAAAAAAAAGGTCCCGGCTCGTGCAGGGATCGTATTACGAAGACCTCTGCTTTGAAAAAAATATCAAGTTACCGGAAAATAATAGAATCGTGTTTCACCCTTCCCTCTTTCTCCCCACTGACCATTTTCCCGCATCCATCTTTTGATAAAATGAGAGGAGGTGTTTGCCGTGTGTCCTTTGTGGCTAATAATGACAGGCACTTATTTTGAATCTTCCCCAGGAGATGAAACTACCATAGGGAGGAACTCAGTGCCGTGGGATAGTGACATTGGCGCATTTCCCACGATCTGCTATCCCCCTCCATTCAGCATTCGCCTCACCCACTCTTGACGATTTCCTCTTCTCCGAAATCAAACAAAAGATCCCAGCTCGCGCAGGGATTGTATTACAAAAACCTTAGCTTCAAAAAATATCAAGTTACGCGAGAAAAATAAAAACTTGTCTCGCACCCACCCCCTTTTCTCGCCCACTGACCTTTTTCTACCTACCTGCTTCGAATTTCCCCCTTTCTCGAGGTCAACTGCTGCATGAGTCATCTACTAGCCCGAAAGGTGTCTAACAATGACTTTCGGCAATTGTTATTACACCTTTATTGGATTGAAATATTAGTAATGTGCGCGTAATTTAAAAAAGAATAAGACCAAACACGACATATTTCTGACTTTATTTAAGCATTTTGCGCAGGAAAATAAATACCGGGAAGAAGAAGAAATACGACGGAGGCGTAATGCTCAAATACGGTGGTTTCCTATTATTTTTTATTGCCTAAATCGAAATATTAATACTCCTGAAGTACGTATTTAACGCTTTTAGAGTTTTATGAGACGATATCTATTTTTCGCGATTAAATTAAAATTGAAAATTTTTAAACGCGCGAAAACGCGACGGGTAAGTATGAATGCCGGGAAAAACTCCGCGTGACGTCGTTCTGGTTCCCGCTGCCGCAAGTGAGGTGACCTTGGGGCGAGGCCTCTGAGCGCTATTACGACGCAGGATGCTAGCAGGTAGCCGAGTACCATGCTAGCTGGTAGCGCTTGGCTTAAATAAGGATTATTAATACCTTATCAAACAGACTGTGTGATTATTAAGACATGTTTCCCTGATCTCTGTGCCTCATGCATGCATTGGTATCCTCAGACGATGTAAAACTCCGATCCTCTCGTGTAGAAACTAGGTCCCCGTGATGTCACGTGGAGTGGCATCGCATAGGCGCCAATCTGGCCTTTTTCAAATGAGGTAAAATTGAACAATGCCATTAGTCTAAACCGGTATTTCTAGAACGAAATAATTTGTATATTATGAATACACTAATGGTAGGTAACGAATCACAATCAATACCTTTCGTTTTCTTTAATGAAGGAAACTACCCTATTGTTTACATAAAATTAAAATATTCCATTAATCAGCTAAATTCCTGTTTGAATCCTTTAAAGGCAATCACAATTACTCGCCAAAATCTTGGGTTTCCTGCTGCATAGGCGACCTAGTCAAACATTTTCACATTCATCGTTTAGTATTCGAGGTATTCGAAATTCGAGGTATTCGAAATTCGAGGTATTCGAATATTCGAGCAATGATTTAATATTCGAATTCGATATTCGAATTCGAGAAATCTACTATTCGACCCATCCCTAGTTATTTTCTTCCATGCCAATCCAATATTATAAGCCATATTCTTCAGGGTGACTGTTTTCAGATATTCTTGTACCTGCAGTTCTGAATTTATGACACTAGTGAGCAATTCCCGCCGATAATGGGCTTTAAATGCTCTAATTATCCCTTGATCCATGGGCTGAATAAGAGCTGTCGTATTTTTTGGTAAAAACGAAGCCACTATTTTGCCATCCCTCGATATCAAGAGCTCAGAAGACGGATGGGCCGGACAGTTATCTAACAGAAGTAGAGCCTTCTCTTCTAACTTTTTTGATCTTAACTGGCTCTTAACCGATGGAACAAAATCTTCATTGAACCAAGATAAAAAAATGTCTCGAGTCATCCAGGCATTCTGACTGTTTTTGTAATTTATGGGTAGTGCTGTCATATTAACGTGCTTGAAGCACCGAGGACTTCGATTTTTACCAATACACAGAGGTTTTAACTTGTGACTTCCTGATTTGTTCGCGCACAGTAATAAAGTCACTCTTTCTTTGCTCATTTTTATTCCGGATTTATTTGCCGACTTCTTAATATCAAGTGATTTTGTTGGAAGCAATCTGTAGTAGAGAGCGGTTTCATCGCAGTTATACAATTGCTCTTCAGTGTACTCACCCTCATCAATCATCTTGCGTAAAGTCCCACAGAATTCTCTAGCTGCTTCACTGTCACTGGAACGAGATTCTCCTTGCATGTTAACTTGCGCTACCCCGTGGCGAATTTTCCACCTCGATAGCCAGCCAGCAGAAGCAACAAAATCATGAGCACCACCTATTTGTTTATTTAATTTCATTGCCTGTGCTTGTAAAAGTGGACCAGATAATGGAACACCTTCACTGCGCTTCTGAACAAACCACGTGAACAAACATTCATCCACATCACCAGCAGCACTCAATCTGGCCTTTTTTCTATCAAGTCCTATTTCGTCATCCACTTGATCAACGAATGATCGTAATTTAACTTCTTCTTTCATCCAACCACGAATAGTTCCTTCAGGAACACCAAACTCCCTGAATAAACTTGATTTTGAATCACCGCGTTTCACTCTGTCGATTATGCCCAACTTTTCTTTTATTGTGTAAGTTTTCCTTTTGGCAGACATCGTTTTAACCCTAAAATCAATGAAAATTTTCGTAAAAAAGTAATTTTCATATTCATATTAAGACAAAGGTAAAACGGCCCATTCATTATTAAATGCTCGAAGCCTGTGAGCATTGAGTACCTACCTTGGTTTGAGCGCCGCGGTGCGAACGTACGAATGAGAATTATCTCAATCTCCCAGAATCTCGAAAATTATTATAGCCGTGCAACACACTTTTCAGCTCGAGTTCGCAAGACACAATGACCGATCAGGCATTACCGAGTTTTTTTTATGGCTACGAAACAATGTATGGAATACGTTGCCAACCGCGTTAATACAGTCGCTTGAAGTTGCGACGCGTCGGTAGTCACGCCGAGATAAAATTCGCCACAAAGTTACCTACCTCAAAAAAAAGGTCAATGTAATCATCTCGGGGGACATGGTGAGACCCGCGGTATATCCGAAACCGCGGTAAAGTGAGGCGCGTAATACCCGGAATTTACTGTACCACCAGAATTAAAGCAAGGGGCGATAGCAAAGGAAATAGAATTGAAACAGTTAAGGGTAGTCTCTAGTCCAGAGCATCCGTGGTGTGGGCTCGAACGATGGCTGCTTCATGTTCCTCTGCTCCCACGGGAAGAAGGTCCCAAATGGGGCACCACCTCAAAGCAGTGGCTAGAAGAAAGATAAGTGCACGAGCGTCCCACCAATGGGTCACAGTGCACAGAATGGAGTGCACCCATGACATACCAGTGAGTCACACCGCAATCTGAACCCAGGAAGGGAGGTGCAAGTGTTTAGCTTAGAAGCAGAACTGAGAACCAGAACAGAATTGGAACCAAGAACAGAAGATATTGGAGCTGACTCATCCCTTCACAATACCTACATAGTGTGCTCTTCATTTTAAGTATAACATGTATGTGTTTCTGATATATTTTTAGTTGTATGATTGATTCAAAGATACAGATTCAGCAATCAAATAACATACTCCATTCACTCTAAAATTAGCCGCTTTCTCAACTTTGTCAACTTTCAAACTCATTTTTAGCCAGACGCTCAAAACCAGGAGCAGTTTTATTTCACCAAAAGGTGGAAAAATAATGGTACAGGTTAAAGTAAATTTGGAACAATGCATTAGTTACTTTGCTGTAATTAATCAAAAGTATTATAACATAATGTAGTCTTCCCTTACACCAGAAAACATTGGAAATTCAAACTTACAGGAATATAAAATGGTTATGTAATTTTAAATTTACCTTTGGTCTGAAAATTTATTATTTCTTCTTAAAAGAAATGGAAGATCGATAATCCAGAAATCTAAATCTGTGGGATGATCTAAATAATGGAAGGTTTACTGAGATTTTCAAAATTTTTATCTTTTACAGTTGCATCGCTGAAAAGTGACTATCTATTAGGGCGGATCGGAAAAATCGATTTTTTTCAAATCCATCAGGCCCAATGAAAAATAGTTGTGGGGCTGATCAAAAATAAGGCCTGAAAATTTTGAGACCTCGAGGTGAACCGCTGACCCTTGGCTCAAATGCAGTTTAGGGGGGGAGGGTCAAAATTCGAAAAATTTAATATTTTATGACCATCCCCTATAGATTTTGATGAGTTATTGCTCATTCTAAGAGAACAAATATTTTGTGCATTGTAACGTATCTGCCACCGTTTAGCCACAAAATACCAAATTTGAGTCCGCATCTGCTAAGAAAATATTCCAACACTGACACATCATCGCGGATGCAAGAGTGGCAGGCCGCTCTCCTCCCCACCCCGCTCGCTTCTCCTCCTCCCACGCCTCGAATGCAGCAAAACTCATCCCATGTGTGCTGCTTGGAGAGCGTTCATCTTTGACAATATAAATCGGAAGATGGTAGAAGGTAAAAAAGGATGCGCAGTAAAACGGCTTGTCCCTTATTTGGCGCCTTGTCGGCATAAAACAAATCGATGTTACCAACTTTTAGAGAAGTGATGTAATATTTTTAGATCCAAGAATGCAGGAAAGGAGCATATGGTCTATGAAGAGGCTTCTCGAGTGGCTATTAAGGTGTGCGAAATATAGTGAGTGCTTCTCTTCCATTATGTGTTTGACTAAATGGATTTAGCGGCACCACAGGAAGTACTAAAACTTACGGAAAATGCGAATAGGCCAAAAGTAGGGTTTTATTGGAGTACAAAACTCAAACACTTTTAATGGAACATTTGAAATTATGTGAAATTTTTGTGAATAAGTGCAAGAAGGAGCATAAGGTCCCCCTTAATGAAGAAGTATTTTGAGAGACAAGCAGACCAAACGAAAGATGGTGGTTGCTGGATTGAATCCTAAAGAAACACGACAACTGAGGAGAAAAGGGAATCGTCGGAGAGAGTTTAGTTTACATCGTCAATTCTTGTATGGGAAAATAGTATCAAAAATTTTCTTCATCTGTTAATCCAAAGAAAATTTAACTGTAGAGAAATGAGCCGATTTGTATCCCTACGTTAATCATGGTCATTAAGGACTAAAATCAAACTGGACCTTCTGCAGGGAAAATGCATCTGCCAAGTGTGATAAGTTATATGCTAGAACCAAGCTGCAGCAATGATCACAAATCATCAAGTGAATACCTCCCCAAAAGGAGGCATCATTCCTCTGCTACAAGTAATTCCAACATCCCTCGCAGTGTGGGTAACTCGTCTCGGGATTCCTACCAGGTTAATTTTTTTGTAATGGCCAACATATCAATCGCCAACTCAGGGCTCATCCGCAGGGCTGAATGTTGTTGAATCCCAAGAAGAGTTTACCCACATCATTTGCTGGGAAAGCATCAAATCAATCAAATCACATTTCATCCCTTGCAGTGGTGTATTTGCTAATTGCACTTAGTTGATTTAGCATTGTGGCATAAAAAATTGGGAGGGCAATCTAAGGGCCCAACTTTGAGGATCTAAATGCTCATAACTTCAAGAATGACACAACCATGATGGTGTAGGGCTTGAACCTATACCATCAAAATTGTCTCCTGACATTGACTAAAATATGCTGAGCACTGATCAGCAGTATCTTCTGGAAATTTTCTATTTGTTGTTCATGGAATTTGCTCAAAAATTAGGAAAAAAAGCTCCAGGAAAAGTGGCTCATTCCCGCTGGCTTACAACGGCCAATTGACTGCTGAGATTCAATGTGTTCACCAGAAATCCATACGCCAATTACAGTAGACTTGTTATTACGAAGTTCATGGGACCGAAAAACCAGAGGTTCATAATAACGAAGTTTGTATGAATGTTTCTTTTAGGAATAGTCAAAAAAAACCATGTATGATAAACATGATAAAATATCGTGGAAATATATATAATCAAGAAAAATTAGTTTCAGTTTCTCAACAGGAGAATGTGACATTATGTAATCGAGAGTTGATATCATCCTGAATACAGTAAGTCTGATATACTAACTAGATGTGTTCCAAGACCTTGTTCCTAAGTTGATAAACCTTCCGATGACAGCACAATAGGAGGGGCGGATAACCCTGTGCCAGGACAGTTTGCAGCCAATCGCTGTCCCCCAAACGCACTTCACACCATCGCCGAGTCATACAACGTTGTCAAATGTATAAAGAGCACCGAAATAAGCCTGATCCATGGACTGGCAGCCGAGAGCTGTCCCATGACAGGCGGAATGGTCTAGGTCGGGGTAGCGTTGCCAGGTAAGAAAGGGAAACGCCTACAAAGGGCTCCGTGAAGAAAGGAGCCGGAAGGGACGACGAGCGTGAAGGACCCAGAGGAAGAACCACCTGGTTTGGTGATTCGAAGAAAGGGCATTTTTTGGTGGATCAGGCTTATTTCGGTGCTCTGGCTGTAAACTGTGCTGGCACAAGGTAATCTGCCCCTCCTATTGTGCCGTAATCGGACAACTCTCGCCGGCTGGGCTGTATGTAAGGCATCGAGGAGTACGGTTATCCTGCAGAATGCAACACTGCATCACAATTTTGAGCTCACTCACGATTGTGACGAACTGATCTAGCTGGGCGTGCAACACAGCTGGAGCCGAAAAAAATCACTCTTTATGGCAAAGAAGAACGCGCGAAACACTGAACAGTTCCTAACTTCACACTGGATTCAATGATACTTTGTTCAGATTATGTCCAGAGTACGAGTTGCTCTACGCTGCACCACATAGCAAAGGCCAAATCAAAAGGTGCCAAATTCGAAATTAGAAATTTTTGAATGCTGGTATCTCTGAAAGTTGGTAAATCGAATGTGCGTGGGATGAGGACTAATTGTACATTAAATTTACGAGCTGTAATGAGTCGGTCACCACAATTCCCCAGGAATGAAGCTTATTACATGACGTTGCATGTATGGTGAAGAAAGAACCAAAAATGACGCTCTTGGTCACAGTACACAAGGAGAACTTAAACGTGGCAGGATTATTAAAACTTAGCATGGTGAATATACATCTAAATGCCATCGCTTATGCGTTGAACTTTGTAATAAAGTTCATTTTGTAACCGCCAGGACTGGGACTGAGGTTCGTAATTTTGTTAAAACAAAAAATTTGTAATAACGTTTCTTTTCCAATAGCTGGGATAGGCCTTTTCATCGGGACCAACGATTTGCTTCGTAATAACGAGGACTTCATAATAACATTGTTAGTATTAACGAGAGTCTACTGTAAATACATATAATAACTTTCATTAAAAAATTTTATACGCCTGTTTGGTTTTTAGTAAAGATGGTGATGTAAATTTGTGGAGGCTCGTCTCCTTAAGAACCCTGGCGGAAAATCTGAAAGCAATTATATATCCGGTTGTTCAAAGAAATGGATTTTTCGGTCATCGTGACCATGTACTTCTTGTTATATAGTAGCTGATGAGCGCAAGGGGGTGAGGTGAGAGGGACAGAAAAAATATTAAAGGCATGCAAGAACATGTGTTTCGCGGCCAATCCAAGATTTTTTTAATTGCTGGATTTTAATATCGACCACTGATGATAAATTGGGGAGAGACCTTAGCGCTGTGGAAATTCAAAAATTGTTTGAGGAACGTTCAACTTGAAGTTAAATATTCCTTTTAGAGAGGTCAAAAGATTCGTGAAAGAGGTCAACCAAACTTTGTTGACAGCAACGAAAGATGAGGAATGAAACGAACATAAGAATTAGAGACTGGAAAGCAGATAATTGAGTAAATTTTTCGTGATTGTTCCTCACCGGACAATGCTGAAACATCAGATATTAGTAAGACTACTGAAAAAAGATGCACTTGGTGTGAATTTTGGTGCATTTGGGGCATGGGAGAGGCGAGTGGGGAGGGGACGCGAGCGGCCTTTACCCAAAATCCATTTAGTCACAGCTGTCAGACAATACCAGAATGGAAGTGCATATCCAAAGTTTGCACACCTTTATAACCTCTCAAGAGGCCTCTTCATAGACCATAGAGCTTCATAGAGCATTGTCCAGCCCTGCTTAAAGGCCCCTAACATTAGCTGCGTGTTGCGATATGTCACGGCCTACCCTTCCTTCTTGAAGGGGGGCTGGATGGCGTGGGAAAGGAAGTCAAAATTCACTCCACAGTCAACTGCCAAAATGGTTGTACAGTATAGGATTTGAATTTCAACAAATAAATAAGCACGTAAGAATTCAACAGCCATGCAGCATCCTCTGGACCTTGTGATAGGTTCTGCAAATGTCCACAGTGTGTGTGCAGCATCAAATCATCCGTTACTGAGACTTGATTGGTGGAACCGCTGATTCGTTGCATGAAACTTGACCCACTACACCACTGGAACGATTGTGTCCTAAGGCAGTCTCAATGCCCAATATGTTGGCTGTGTTCACAGATGTCTCAACAAGAATAAACTCCATCCTAGGGAACTTCACGGATCTCTATGTATTGTTATCAAAATTCATATGGATAGGAAATAAAATGAGGTTTCAGTGGAAAAGGTTTAAAAAAAACTTGAATTTCATTTTTTTAATCAGTTGACACCTTTTCTATTAATTTAATGGCATAATATATATGGCACTTACAGTTTTCACAATGGTCTTATTTATGGTCTTATTTTCCAGATGAATATACCAAGCCTCCAAATCACAAGGCAATGCTGGAAGATTTTGACAGTGTAATTCGCCCTAGTCCTCACTCGAATGTGATAGACCTGATTGGGACATCAGAAGTACCAGGTAAGGAGCCTAGCCCAGTGGAAAGTTATTCCAAGTTTCCATGGATATAATACATTGTTAGATTCATGGTCCATTTTTTCCCACAGCTACTTGTGTCAGTTTTTATGATTACTGTATGTGCTGAGAGAGTGTATGCAAAATACACGTAAGAAAAATCATTTGCCTTGATTGGGATTTGAACTTGGACCACCTGTATTCTCTTGAGGGGGTCGAAGAAGTTCTTATCCAGTCAAGACAAATTATTTTTCCACTTTTGAATTGTAGCACATTGTGCACTCTTGCTGGTGGCTCTTTAACAGTACTCATGTTGGCAATTTTATTGTTATTTACTTGATAAATAGAAACATGTCTGAAAAGTTTTAACAAATTGATGCATGTTTTAACAATGTGATGTATTTGATTGCAGTTAGTCATGAAATCCCTGTTAGTTGCCATGCAACCCTACAGTGTCACCTTGCTATAATTACTCACAAAGTTTTTCTTTTATGCATCAATAGACATTTGCCTCTGCTCTCAGTGCCAATTCTGATTTGATTCATCAGAACTCCTTTGGCTTGACATATTTGCTGGCTTATAGAAGGCATTTCTTTTCATGATCCATTCACTTACTGTGATCGGAATTAAGGGGTAAATAATTCCTAACTTGATATTTAGGATCACAGTAGAACCTCTAGTTTATGAAGTGGGAGGGACCCAAACTTCCAAACTTTGTAAACCAGAGGGTTTCTAAGAGGAAGGTTGCATTTTGTGTTGCGGGTTGCGTGCATTTGTCACCAGCCTTTGCCAGCACTGTTTGCAGCCAATCTCTGCTCCCAAAATGCACCTCACGCCCTCGCCTAGTCATACAACGTTGTCACATGCATATGAAGCACCGAAGCAAGCCCTTTCTTTGAATCACCAAAGCAGGGGGGATTCCTCCTTTGGATCCTTCACGCTCGTCGTCGTCGTCTCATCCACCCCCTCTCTTCACGGAACCCTTTTGTTTGCAAGTGACGTGGGCATTTCCCTTTCTTACCTGGCAGCCTTGCACCCTACCCCCAATTAGACCCTTCTGCCTGTCATCGGACAACTCTTGGCGCCCGGACTGTATTAGGGGGCGAACTCAATGCACCCGATCCTTTGAGCACGATCCAAGGCTGATGGGGCCTCAGCGTTCAGCAGAAGGGAGCGAATTAAAAGCTTCTCCCATCCCGTCGACTGGATGCGCCCAGTCACACAGCAATGGAGAGTTAGGATGTGCGTAAGTGGTATCAGGGGTGTAGTAGTGTCGGGTGGTTTGCGCGAGTGCATCATGTCCGGGAAACGTAAATATTGGGACCTTCAAGGTAAAATTTTTGACGAGTGTAAAAGTAGCTGGATTTAAAAGATTGATATCGGTAGTCGTCGGTTTTGTATCTCGTCATTTACGTTGTTTACAATATTGAAGAAACTAAAATTCTTGCAGTAGTGAATGAACAAGGAACATTTTTTTAGCTAGCCAAAGATATTTGCGGTGAGGGGAACATCCGCAAATGGAATCTGCACTATTCGAGCAGTTTGGTCATGAGAGATCTGCTGGACTGCCCATGAATGGTGTGATGTTAAAGACGAAAGCTGACTACATTTCCAATGGGGAGAAATATCTATGCGAGTAATATCTTTGACCCCCAAATCATGCCGTATTTCAGTGAATCTTTTGGCCAGTTTTCTCAAATGACTGATGTACTGATTTAACATTCAAAAACTCAACAAAACTGATATATTTCGGCATGATGTATTTGCAAAATTATCCAAAAACTTCCACCGCATACCAAAAATATTAATTCCAACTAGTTACAGCTTTCTGCTGCAATCAAAAATACAAGAACGGAAATAAGATCACCAAAACTGGGGAATTATTGTTTCATAAAATTGAAAATCCATTGTTTCTTTCTTTAAATATGTTGATACTGAACTATATTGGGCCTGTTGATGACTCTCTACCTGTTTAACTTCATTAAGTACCATGGAAACAAGAGAAAAACATGAACAATTATGAGACTTCGGTGGGTTTATTCAACACCTCCGCGTACAGCGAGCACTTGGTTTTGTGAGAAATTTGCTAGGGCTTATGAGCACTCGTAAACCGGGCTTCTACTGTAATTCATTGTGAAGAGTTAATGGCAGTAGTTCTGAACTACTTACGGTATTAATTAAATTCCTTTATTTTTATTTTTTTTTTTTTAATCATTCATCAAGTGTGTCTGTGGTGCTGTGACTGGATTTGCCAGGGGTGTGTACAACTAGGGCCACTATGGATACCCCAATCCCTGGCTCGTAGGATTGTTTAGCTCTGTAGGTATTTTTTAGGCTAGAGGCCAGGTCATCTAATGGGATAATTAATGATTTAACTAAACGTCGCCTCCGAGAAAATCCGCATTGCAAAAGTATTCACAAGAAAGTAAGCTTAGGAGTGGTAATGCCAAACAATAGCATCAATATTTCCAAAACGCGTGCTCCAGGGAAAGAAAGCATACCAAATATTATTTGCACTCCCAGTAAAATTCACCTGCCTAGTAGGCAAAAGTTTGGAAAAGAACCACATGAAACTCAACCTAAAAATATGATATTAACATTGTTGTAGTTAATTGTCGTGGCATAAAAAAATGCGCGCCGAAATTGAGCATTTGTTTCAGGACGCAGGCATGGTCATGGGGACAGAGAGCTGGCTTACGGAAGATATAAGCAATAGCAAAGTTTTTCATCCAGGATTTTAAATTTACAGATGCGATCGACGCATTAGAACAGGTGGCAGTGTTTTTATATTAGTTAAATCACATTTACACAGCGCCGCCCATTAAATAATTGGCAGTGAAAAAGAAAGCATATGGTGTACAATCACATAACCAAAATAAAAGGTGTGGTGTACTAACAAAAACGTTGTCAGAAGGGACCTTATGAAACGGAGAAAACTATGTATACAAATTACACATTAAGTCCTTTACGTGAGGCAATAAATCGAAGGAACTTGAAGCAAAATACAATTACGCTGCACAACGCTCAATAACCATGAAATCAATGCGAATGGCACTACCAAAGTTCAAGTAAAAAGTACTCAGTGAATTGCTCGAAGAAAATCAGAAATCCTTTTGGTCGTCTTGTAAAGAGCTTCAGGGAAAATCTTCAACCATAGATTCGTTATTTGATAAAGGTGGTAAACTTGTCACCAAAAATATTGAAAAAGCTAACACATCAAATTCCCACTTAGAAAGCGTATACAGTGAAACCCCGATTTATCGTTCCCGCATTCATCGTTTTCCCGCATTCATCGTTCGCCGCTCCTGGTCCCAAATTAAGTTCCATAAAGACTATGTAATTTTTTCCCCGCATCTATCGTTCCCCGAAGTATCGTTTTCCTGCATTCATCGTTTGAAGATCGCGGTCCCGTCGAATAATTTTCCCGCATTCATCGTTTGATAAAAATGAGACGAAGTGTTTACGACGTGTTATTTATGGCTAATAACAACAGACACATAGTTTGAATCTTCCCCGAGAGATTGAAATGCGATAGGGAGAAGCAGAGTGCCGTGGGATAGTTACAATAGCGCATTTCCCAAGATCCGGTATCCCGCTCCATTAAGCACTGGCCTCTCCCCGGTTGAAGCTTTCTTCTTCTTTCTTTCTTCGAGCAGGGATCGTATTACGACGACCTTAGCTTCGAAAGAAAATATCAAGTTACTCGAGAGCAAAAGAAACCTTTTTCACGCCTCCCCCTATCTCGACCGCTGATTTTTTTTTTTAGCTGACTCGCTTCAAAGATCCCCACCTCTGGAGGTCAACTGCTGCATGAATCACCGATTAGCCCAAAAGGTGTGTAAAAATGAATTTCGGCAATTGGTATTATACTTTTATTAGATTGAGATACTAGTGATGTGCACGTAATTCAAAAAAGAATGATACCAAACACGACGTATTTCTAACGTTATTTAACCATTTTAAGCAAGGAAATAGTTGGAATAATACGATGGTGATTTCTGGCGAATATCAATATCCTCGCAGCTGATAGTGAGCTTCACGGCAGTTGATGCGGATTTTTTTCGAAAACATGGCGTCTGGCTACAATTTACGAGTTCTGCTACAAGTCTCACTTGTCTGAGGTGCTAACGAAGCGATATCTTCTCAGGATATTTTGTTTCTCCCTACTAGCAATCTGAATTCATCTGCTCATCTAGAGCTACGCTACTTATTGTTAGAAATGAGTGGGTAAGTTGCCTTCTCTATAGGATAAAAAATTTCATTGCGCAGTCATATGGTCATGCTTCACCCTCTGCAGTAAGCTCTGCCTACGCCGTGCGCGATAGCATTAGTGCCGAACTTCACCTCGTACGAATGGTTCCGTACTTTTCAGGGTGGGTTGACTTAAAACTAGCGATTGTTTTCCGTGTGGGTTCAATGGAGTCCAGTTTCATTTTCATTACTTTTATTGTTATTCGTCTTCAGACCATGGCCCTTCTGAAGACACAAGTGAGAACTTTAAAAGATGGACTGAAAATAATTGGAAGAAAAGAATCCGGGCTAGAAATACGTGAATATTGCAGAACGCCTCGGTATGTCCGGTAGCACATGACGGCAGGGGTGGGGGTAGAGCGAGATCCCTGGTGAAAACAAGAAGTGGGATGAAGCCGAGGATCAGGTGGGCGTGCCGCTGACAATTAATGCCACATTGCCTCAATCATATTAAAAATTTAATTGCTAGAAAGGAACATTTCAAATAATAAACTATTTTTGGCCTTCTTGATCCATCTCATAACCAATCACTGCGACGGCGAAATCGGTTGTTTGAGGCATAACATGCACATTTCTCTCGTAAATACGTGTACTTGAAATGGCATTTGATGGATAAGAATTTTTACATCAGACAGAAATGCATAATAGCAGTGAAAATTCCGAGTGGAGTGCAAACATTTTTTAGCAAGGCGGCTTGTTCCTTTAGGATATTAGAAAGAGAGATAAGTCGAATTAACAACTTGACCTAAGTGTTTCGATAAAGTAATAATATTCCTGTAATCAGCTAAAATCTCGTTTGAATCCATTAATGAATGTCATAATTCGCAAAAATCCAGCGGATCCTGGGACATAGGCAACCCGGACAAACATTCCCGCATCGATCGTTATCCCGCATTCATCGTTTTTTTCATCCATCCCCCTGAAAAACGACAGATCGAGGTTCCATTGTACACTACAGACGATATTGAATTTAATTTAGACATCCAATGTACTGAGGAATCTATGGAAGAAATCTCTATACAACGTGATGGGATAACTAAACAACTACAATCGATAAAGAATAGTAAATATCCGGGTCTGGAGGAAATACCTGTGTGTATCGTCAAGGAGTTAGCTCCACAGATTGCGTCTTACTGAGAGGTAATATTCAAGAAGACACTATCCAAAGGAAAGTTACCTCTAGACTGGAAAATTGCAAGTGTTACACCTATATTCAAAAAGGAAAACAGACATGACACAGGCAACTATCGTCCAATCTCATTCACATTGATTATAGGCAAGATACTTGAGCATATTATCGTTGGCAATATCATGACTAGGAGCATGTAAAAGGTGGGGTTATTTTATAGCCAAAAGTGGTGATATATTTTTACAAAAGCAATGTTATTTTGCTATGGAATCAGTGTTATTTTAACGGCAAAATATTTTATGTTGACTGAGAGCCATGCTTTCAGTGGCCCACTCATTGCCCTGAATTTAGGATATTATTGACTGGGGTAAATAACACTGGACGGCAAAAAATAATTTTTTCTCGAGCCCCAGTACCATTCCTGCTGACTCAAATGTAAAATGACCTCCTAAATCCGAATATGACATCCGTTTTCCTCCATCAACCACCATTTTTGGGGGGAAGCCCCCCCTCTAATTTTCATCAATTTTGCAATAATTTGGAGGAATGAAAAGAATTATATTTACATTTATATTTCATATTAGTTTTTTGAGAGGTGAAAAGTTCTAAAACATGACAATTAATGGTAAGGATGTAGATTTGGGGGGATGAGTTTCCGTTAATGATTAAAAAATGCATTAAAAATTATCAACCTTTCCTTTTTTTGCAATTTTTTCACTTATTTTCTTCATTTTTCAGCACCCATTTCATCTTCCACTGCCCGAAATATCCCAGAATGATGGAAAAATATATCAACAGCTCATATTAGCAATAATAAAAATATTTAAGAACATGGCATAGAAAAATAATGTAAATTTGTGCCAACAGTTCAGAAGGTATGCTACCACGTTGGCTCCCTCAAAACCACAGGTGCATCAACAAAGAGAAAAATAACAAATGTGAAGAACGATGAATAACTAAGTAATTTGGTATTTGATTTTCCTTTATACACTGAGGTAGAAGTTTCTCATACAAAAACCAGCAGTAGGCCCAATATACATACCAACATGCTCGCATTCAACTTCTATGAAAATCTCCTCTCCTTTGGTGATATCTTCATGGAACCGCTCCCAATGTTGATTTGAAACGCCTTCAAAATATTCTATGAAAAGGTCCAGGTGTGAATGAAGGAAATGCACTTTTTGTAATATGTTACACCCCATGGCCTAATACGCTGACAGCAATTACTCGACATAGGCGATATAATCATCACTTCTTTGTCACCCAAAAAATTCTAACGCACGTTTCAGAATCCGAGGCGAGCTCAATGTTCTTTATGATTCAGGTGTTTCATAAACGTCGAATCTTGGAAAAATATCCTATTCTGGGGGCCCACGAATTTCTTCCCTGGTTTTAGCCTCACTAAAACGAAGACCTCAAGTTAAAAATTGAAATTCAGCTCGTCTTGTAGATGGCTTTCAACAATATTTCATCTATTCTCGTTTGATGTGCAATGGTGGCAAGTGAACATTTTTTGTCGGAAGCAAGGAAACATGAGCGACATTTTTATAACCATGAGTGAAGCTTTCTCGCAGAGGCAAGTTCGGTAAGATGTAATGTTTTTCTCGGGCACGGCTGTTGTATTCACAAAGGAAGCAGTTCAGAAGCAGCAATAGTAGTTTGACCAAGTATTTCGTCGAATTACTGTAAGAAGTGGTGGAGCTTAATCCGGAGTAAAACAACTTCTACTGTTTTGCACAATTTAAACTACTTTGAAAAAAGGACCCTTGTCCAGAACACCGAAAGAGTTGACTCTTCGTTCATTAGAGGTATACTGAGGGAAGGTGACAACAACTTCAGTATACATAACTGATTTGAGTGGCTGATACTTTGTGGAAATCCATGATTAAGGAAAATGAATACTTTTTAACTCCAATGAGAGTATAAAAAGCTCAATCTTATATTATTGGTATAATTAGGGAGTATTACGTTTCCTTTTTTAGCTGCGAAAGCAAGAGAATTGCCGTACAAGCCTGAGCCGGACAGGCAGGAGAGGCCAGCGTAGTAAAGTAAATCTTCCGAGCTATTGCTACGTATTTTAATTATTGTTGGTATGCTATGCAGCAAAATATTTTTATTGTTACTTATGTTTCTTGTTGTTATATATTTTTATCATTCGAGGGAGGATGATGTGAAATGGAAGCTGGAAATTTTTTAAAATACATGAAAATTTGCGAAAAAAGATGCAAAATTGATCATTTTTAATGCGTTTTACACAATTTACGGAGACTAAATCTGCCAAAATCTACCTCTTCACCATAAATATTAATTTTTTAGGATTTCGCTCCCCTCTAAACCCCTAGAAAAAAATTAAATGCTAAAATAATCCTTTTAATTCCTCCAAATGACCGAAAAGTGATAAAAATTGGAGGGGGGAGCTGGTAAATGTTGGGTGATGGGGAAAAAAGGAGTTCATATTCGGATTTAAGAGATCATTTAACATGAGAATAGGCAGGAATGGTGTCAGGGCCGATTTTCATGCCGTCCAGTGTAATTTAAGCAATAATAATATACATGTAGTATTGACTGAATTCACCTATTTTATATATTTTTTCCTTTGTGTATCCATATATCCAGCTTACATAGAGAGAGAAATTACTTTTAAATGTCTGTAATTTCAAATTAAATACATATTGCTATTTTGACCAAATTGTCTTCTTTTAGATTTGTTCGATTATCTGTTAACACACCAACCTTTTTCGACCCTTCCTAGCGGGGACTTCGTATTGTCTTGGACTCTGATGGTAGTTGGGCTCCCTCCTTTCGCAGTTTATAACCTTACCAGCGGCATTGGTTCACTGTCAACTCATGCTTTGTTTATACGAACTAGCTATATGGATAATTGTTGCTTGCATGTAAATTGCAGACTTCCAATGAAATTCCTCGTTTTATTCTGAGAAATTTCTAAATTTGAATAAAGCTCTACCGTCAGTATTAACGGATTTAATGCATTAACAATTTCCATGTTGATTTTTATACTAAAATCGAGATATATGTTAAGATTTATGGTAGAATTACGTTTGAAAATAGTTAATGCTGCTCAAAAGAATTAGAATTCAATTCTTAGTTTATATTTTTTGAGAAAGAAGCAAATATATATATTTTCCAAACTAAGTGAATGAGATATTGTGACTGTGGTCCCTTGCCACAAAGAGGGGTAATGTAAGACGAGGGGTCCGGGTGCATGATCCCAGATTTCAGCGGTACCGCCTGTGTTCCACTGTGTTGGCTCCCGAAACTAAGACTTTGCGAACCCACGAATTTCACAAAAGGAGGAAAGTAAGGAAATGTGTATTTTCAGCTTTCATCCGCCTGCATAGGAAAATCTCGGACAAAAATTTTTGGCTTTCCTCTCCCGGGTCAATAGACTTCCTGCCACATATTTTCGTCGATAGTAGAGAAAGGGTTGACTCTCTATAGAATGTGTGTTGTGCATTAGGATAGTTTGAACCTTCCAGTAATTTTGTTAAGTCAATCAGCAGATTCCCAAATTCCAAATTCAAGACGTGAGTGATAAGGTAGTCCCTTTAAACTCAGGAATGGCTTAGCACCATTAAATCGAAACACAAAAAGTGTCCGGTGTTGTTATCAGATATGGGGAAGCAAAACATTACGTGAAGATGAGTTACACGGCTTGTAAGTCGAAGGTCCCGGTGCTGAATTTGTGGAAGAATGCCGACAGAGAAGCTATTCCCTGTAGATTCAATCTACTAATGCTACAATTTCATGGGAAAATGCTTTTCTAATGCGTAAAAATTATAAAGAGGGAAAAATGTTCCAGACTTTTAATCATTTTTTCATTCATCACTGGCGGCATGACGGTAGTAGTGCAGTTATTTAAATAGCTCACTTAAAAAAGTGATCTAAACCCTGGGAAAATCTAAATTTCCTAATATCCCGGGCCTCTAGTGCTCCGTATTATCTATGGTATGCTATTTGGAAGGAGGTAACCGACAGCTGGGGTCATTAGCGCCATGAAGTAAGGGCTGGAGGGATAGGAACCCATGTTGGCATTAGCCAGGTTGTAATGATAGGCTCCAAAGGGACCAGGACTTAACGTCCCATCTGCTGGACAGAGTGGTGCACTGGAAGTGCCCTCCACACATTACACTCAAGTAGGGATAGGGCCATCTCTGATAAGTTTCTGCTACTGCCAGGACTTGAACCCAGGTCCACAAGGTGTAAAGCCTTTGTGATGTATCAGTGAAATTTTGCTCCGTGCTAATGGGGTTAATTTGGATGACTATCCTCAGATACCTCATTTCTTCAATCTCCAATCTTTGTTTGTCTGCAGGTGGTAAA